>NW_017307397.1:484147-488883 GCF_000935625.1 Nanorana parkeri | reverse complement strand
GTGTGGTGTTGTTTTTCAGGGGTTGGGCTTGGCCCCTTAGTTCCAGTGAAGGAAACTCTTAAGGCATCAGCATACCAAGACATTTTGGACAATTTTATGCTCCCAACTTTGTGGGAAGAGTTTGGTGATGGCCCCTTCCAGTTCCAACATGACTATGGACCTTGCTTTGTGCACTGGTGCGCAAAGACATGGATGGGGGAGTTTGGGGGGGAGGAACTTGACTGGCCTGCACAGAGTCCTGACCTCAACCCGATAGAACACCTTTGGGATGAATTAGAGTGGAGACTGCGAGCCCGGCCTTCTCCTCCAACATCAGTACCTGACCTCACAAATGGTCCAACATTCTCATAGACACACTGCTAAACCTTGTGGACGCCTTCCCAGAAAAGTTGAAGCTGTTATAGCAGCAAAGGGCGAAGCCAACCCAATACTGAACCCTACCGACTAAGACTGGGATGCCATTAAAGTTCATGTGCGTGTTAAGGCCGGCGTCCCAATACTTTTGGCAATATAGTGCATATGGGGGCAACAAATTGGCAATTGTGACTAAATGGGGGCAACCAACTGGCAATTTGTAACAATATGCGAATAAACAGAAAACGTGCCCCCGGCTAGATTACATCTTCCTCAACACACTTCTTAGTGGTAAGGCTGTGACCTGTATATCAATGGTGTGTAGCCCAGACTCTCTGTAGAGTGGAAGACCCTCCACAACACTCAGAGCCACAAAGGACACTGGGATTTGTAGTACTGTGTGGAGGGAGTGACATCCACACACACAGTACAGATTCCAGTGCAGAAGAGCGAGGCGATGATGCTGGAATTGGTCAAATAAAATGATCGCAGGCATTGCAGGAACAGAACTTCCAGCAGCTTTGCTCATGTCTTAGAATAATTTGGAAATTTTGAGGAGATTTCACTTCCTGTCCAATTCCCAAAACAGGAAGTTAGAGGAAATTAAAATATGATGGTAGGGAAGGTGCAGCTGGGCTTTAAGAGGCCGTGTCATTTTGAGTAGTCTAATTCCTCCTCCCAGACTACAGATCAATGAATGCTTGTGCTGTGCAGTGGAGAAGAGGTGCGATTCATTAGTTTAAGAAAAGTCAACGGGGCAGGGCTGACACCACTCCACAACAATTCTGTGTGTTGTCAGCCCACAACAGGACTTGGGAGCTATGTTCATTTCCGGCAGCTCAATGGGTATGTTTCTGTACCTGCTGGGTATTTAAAGGGGTAAAGCATTGGGAAATGCGCACGTATTGCAGAGGTACACTGCATGTTTTTGGTTTATTTAGCCCGGACACACAGAGTAGAAAGCTCCTTCACCATACTAGAGGTGAGGCTTGTGAAAAGACCCGATGATGAAGGGAATTGTCACATTTGTTGGGTCAACAGTCACCTTTTTTTCACCTTCATTAGAGTTCTGGGGGGTGCAACTGATCCACAGAGCTTGCAATCTACCTGCCATGGTGTGGGCACAGCTGCTAGAAGTCTGAACAGTTGGTTCTGGTGGAAGGCAGGAAGTTGCCCTCAAGAGACCTCTTCATGCCTCGTTTCACTGATAGGCTATGACAGGGGCAGGGGCCGCTGGCTCAGAGTAGACGCTGAGGATGATGCAAGTCTGGAAATTGCAGCCTACACAAGATTTTGGCCGGCCTGCCCGTGTTGATTTGCTCGGGATGCTTCTCCAGTCTGCAATTAGTTGAGGGGACTAACACGCCGTGCCGTAGAGGCTAGAGAGTAACCTGCTGCCCACAGCGACCAGATTTCAACTCTCCCACTCCGACCCTCCAGCTGTTGTGGAACTGCAAGTACCATGATGCATTGCAAGACTGACAGTTACAGCCGTGACTCCCAGAGGCAGGGGCAAGTTGGGATTTGTAGTTAAAGGACAAATGATAGGCTGGAGTTACAGAAATAATATGAGGTGATGATTGCTATATCTACATCCCTTTTAGAGAATTGTTGCTGATGTCCTATTAAACCAGGAACAGTAGGATGCAGAGTAGAGGATCACATAACAAGAGGCAGCAGTCCCACCTAGAAGAAATGTGAGAAGCTTCCTGGATCTGGTGGTAGAGTCGATTAAAACTAAATTTGATTAGACCTAATTAACAGGAAGGCTTTTTATGGCAGAAGAGACATACTAGGGGGCTAATGTATCAAATATATATAAAGCGTAAAGCTGCTTTATTGCCGCTGGGTGGCACTACGGAGCACAGGAGGCTCAACTACCTCACCCTGATGATGTACCAACTCTACCACCTCACCCCAATGATGTACAACTCCACCACCTCACCCCAATGATGTACAACTCCACCCTCATCCCGGTGATGTACAACTCCACCACCTCACCCCCAATGATGTACCAACTCCACCACCTCATCCCCAATGATGTACCAACTCCACCACCTCACCCCAATGATGTACCAACTCCACCACCTCACCCCCAATGATGTACAACTCCACCACCTCACCCCCAATGATGTACCAACTCCACTACCTCATCCCCAATGATGTACAACTCCACCACCTCCCCCCCAATGATGTACCAACTCCACTACCTCACCCCGATGTATAACTCCACCACCTCATCCCCAATGATGTACCAACTCCACCACCTCACCCCAATGATGTAACAATCCTCATCCCCAATGATGTACCAACTCCACTACCTCACCCCGATGTATAACTCCACCACCTCATCCCCAATGATGTACCAACTCCACCACCTCATCCCCAATGATGTACCAACTCCACCACCTCACCCCAATGATGTACCAACTCCACCACCCCACCCCCAATGATGTACAACTCCACCACCTCACCCCCAATGATGTACCAACTCCACTACCTCACCCCAATGATGTACAACTCCACCACCTTATCCCCAATGATGTACCAACTCCACCACCTCATCCCCATGATGTACAACTCCACCACCTGACCCCACTGATGTACAACTCCACCACCTCTCCCCAATGATGTACATCTCCAGGAAAATGTCTAAAAACTATTCCATGGTGACCTTCACCTGTGAAGTCTACAGATGTGTGAAGCGTTGTCACCCTCTCTATACCCCTCAACCATACAGGACAGACCGGTGGGCTGGATCATGGGACTACATGCTTTATTTTACATAGTACACATATTTGGCAGGAGGAAGAGCAGTTCCCCTATGTGTGTTTAGCTGTATGACTGGCAATGTCCTCTAATTTGTCCTCACACTGCCCAGGGCTGGCCCCTGCTCTTGTTTTGCTTAATACATTACTGGGGAGTGCTGGAGATATGCTGAGCCCAGCTCTTCTGAATAATGGATGGGGGCTGCTGTGCACTCCGTGTTCCCGGCACACTGTAATCAAACCTCCTCACCGCCTTAGAACTAGAATATCCGACAGCTTTGCCCCCCCCCCCCCCCCCTCAGGTCCTTCAAGACGCTAATGATCAAGACAACACTAATGCCTCACAGAATCCTTCATTGTCTCTGCGCTGCAATTGTCTTCATCAGCTCCAGATCTGCTTCTATTACTCCTTCGCTTCATTTGCTGACTGCAACCGCCGGAGTCCCCAACAGCTGCAAGAGTAGTCCTTTCCCCCAACACAATCTCAGATTTGCTGAACTCCGGCCTTCCCTTCAGTCTTGCATAGTTGTTCTAAAATGCTTTCCTCTGATGTCATTGCACACTGTGAGCTCCTCTCAATGTGCATTAGAAGCTGCAGCAAGTCAGATGGAGCTCGCCTCATTTCCTAGTTTCCTAATTTCTCATCTTTATATACAGAAAGAATACCACAAAAATCAGTAAACGTTGCACATCGACACATCGTCCTCTAGGGCCAATCGACTCTATCATGCTTTACAGAAATGCACTTCACATGCTCTGGTGCAATGCAGTGCCATTCATTCTGAATGCCCCTCCCCCAAGCAATGCACCTAGCCAATGGACGTGCATTGCAGTGCACTGCCAGAAATAACACCGATATCATTCACTTCGGACCTCCTTTCTCTTTGGTCCTTGGTTGCTAGGAGTGCTGGTATCCTAGCAACGAATGACCGCAGAGGAGGACCTCTGATGTCAGTAGTTGCTAGGTTGCCAGCAGCCCTAGCAACCAAGGACCAAAGAGAAAGGTGGTCCGAAGAAAAAGGCGGTCAAAACAGGAAGCAATCGCCGACCTGTGCTGGGCTGTGTCTTGCAGAGGATGCACCGGTCTCCAGAGGCCGGTGCATCCACTGCCAGCCAGACATAATGGAGCGCAGGTTGGCAGGCTAGACACCAAGGGCTAGATCCATCCATACCATGCCCAGGTCTGACCTAATGTGTCCAGATACATGTAGGGCCCCACCAATAGTGTGCATGTCTGGCTCCATTTATCCTCACTTCCTGTCCTGCTGACACAGTTTTACCAGACAGGAAGTAAGTGTAACTCTGCAACAGCAACACAGCGATGACGTCACTGGATAATATCTTGCTTTGTAAAGGCATTTGGGGCAAACACAGTGGATTTATATCCTTTGTGACTATTGAGGAATATATTCAAATGAAAGTTTTTCTGCCCTGGAGTTCACCTTCAAATTTCTTTTTTTAGATTGTGTCTATTAATAAGCGCTGTGGTCTGAGCTTGCAGCGTTATATTAATATTCAGTCTCGCCCTTACGGTGGCCTGCATGTTCAGGACACATAAATGGAATATTTTCCGCTGCCCCGGGAAGCTGAGCGGCCGGTTCTGTTACCGGGGGG
>NW_017307397.1:469628-483873 GCF_000935625.1 Nanorana parkeri | reverse complement strand
TGCGGCCTATAAATATCCATCATAGTAAACACATAACGTTTGTGAGCTCAAAGGGCCGGAAATAGGAGCAGCGCGGTGTGTTTGTGCCGAGAAGATATGATACAGCAGGGCGTGCGTTTTATGGGGAGTTCACCCTACAGGAAACCCGCAGGAGGCATTTAAAGGACCACTCCACCCCCTGAGTAAATAATTAACTTCCTCCCTCACCTGAGTTGGCCGCACCCTAGGGCTTGGGGGCATTATTAAAAGGACGACATGACCAAGGGTGCGGTTTTCACTACCACTGACGTGACGCATTCATCATAGTGGGCAGCATTCATATCAATCATAGTGTCTGGAAATTGGGACATCGTGTCGTTTTGGAGGCAGAGCGGATCCGGATTTAGTGTCTGTCGGGGTCATAGGGAGATCTCATCAGCATTCTGTCACCAGGCTGGGGAAGTAGGTGGGATGGTGATACCGAAGAGCGGCCATCTTGCTCTGATGACTTACAAGGGTCTGATGTTTTTTAAAGGGTTTGCCCCAAAAACTGAAACCGCAACCACCAGTCACACACCGCGCCCAACAGCCCCCCTCATAGCCCTGTGTGCATAAGAATATGATGGCAGGAAGCCTTGTTTACATGGCTGGTGTCATTCCCATCCACACCTCATCCAGCACTGCCAAGACGAGCATAGCAAGAGGAATGGATGGAGGTTGTGACCCCGATACCCCCTCTGTGATATTAGAGTAGAGTAACCTGCATCCTCCAATCACTGTACAGAAGAGCTCAGACTGAGAAGCCAGTTGGTTGTGTTGTAGTGCACAAAGCATGCTAATTGGAGGAGAGAGCAGAGTGCGCTGCTTTTCCTTTTACTGTCCAATTACAAGCGACAGGGAGGAATCCTCTAAGAAGGGTATCCTCCCATGGTAGACAGAGCTGTGCTGTGTGGCAGAGCTGTGTAAATCTTAGAAGTGGATGGACAGAAATGTTAATCCTTTGGCGGATGTATTTCATCTGTTTATGGAGTTTACCTTTTTTAATGTAATGGGGTGGAGAGGCTTTGCAACACCTGTCAGGTCTTTCCTGGTGACCGTTATCACTGAAAGCGAAAGAAAATCCCACATTTTTGGGTTGTCGCCAGAACAGGAATAGATGGTGAAATCTTCCAATGGGGACACTAGTTCTGCTGACTTCCTTCTCTTTGGATTTCCTCTCACTTCCTGTTGTGGCTTCCTCTTCTGTGTAAGTAGCCATCGAGCCAGTCAGAAAATAGACCGCGTGCTTTGCGTTGACTTTAGTTGCCGTTTGCTCCTTTTCCTGCTTTGAATGACGGTCGGTATGCATTCCATTCAGCCGGACATGGCCTCTTGGGTCCAGCCCTGGGGAACATTGCAGTGCTTGTTGTCGTTGAATGCATTGTCTGTATTCAAGGCTCGTGCTGTTTAAACAATGACCACGCTCCGCTGGACTTGTGACCCGGCAACACCTTGGATGCCAGGCACACATTGTTACCGATCGTTCTGCTGGAGTCATGAGCCTGCTGGCAGAAGGAAGATTTTTCAGGTTCTTAAAGCTATTATTTTAAAGTGACACTAAACTCCGGAGTTAAATCTTAAAAATACATTCAAGGACCTTAATTATTAACAACAATGTGTCTTATTTGCGTATCACTCGGCTGTAGAGCCTCCAATCATCTCTGCATTGGTGCTGACACTGTCCTTCCTTCTGGAGGGGGGCTACAAGTTCCCCATGGTCCCTGTGTGTGTTGTAAAGTAGTCACCGCTCCAAGCTCACTCCTGTGATGGATTACAATCTCAACACATATAAGAAAACTAAACATGACATTGTAGTCCATCACAGGAGGGAGCTTGGAGTGGAGACTACTTTACAACACACACACACACACGAGTACGGACACGCACGCGGACGTGCAGGGCAGGTGAGCTTAGGGTGGCGTATGGCCGCGTAGTCCCATAGAGAAGGACTGGGGCTGCATCCTAATCACACACAGCACCTGTCCTTCCCGGGAGCTGCCCGATACAGCCGTGCACGGAGCTGTACTTGCCAGTCGTTTCTCGTGTGAATGAGGCCTAAAGGATGTCTATACTGGAGCCTGAGGCCAGTTTGTACTTTAGATTACTGATGACAACAATCTGCTTGACATTCTCTGGATCGTGCCTTGACGGGACCCATTGTGATTTTCTCCCTGGACTCAGTTGTGTCTCTAGTTCAAATTTAAAGGATAGGTACGCTTTAAAACAAAGTGCACCTGTTCTTTTTGCTCCCTTCACCCAACCCAACCCCCCCTGCAGATGCATACTTTGATCCGATGGCCGTGTTTCTGCTGTTTTTGTTTCCATCAAGTGTTGCAAGTCTTTACTGTCATAGCCGTGTCTGCACATTAGGGTGGAGAGGCCGGAGACGAATGGAGGCGCTACTATAGAAGTCTATGGGGCTGTAATGCGCCAGTACAGCGAAGACTGTCTTGGCCATGTCTACGCATTAGTGCTCCATAGACTTCTGTGGGGCTGTGCCCCCCGATGCCAGAGACGAATGGAGGAGGTACTATAGGAGTCTATGGGGCTGTAATGCGCCAGGACAGCAAAGACTGTCTGCGCATTAGTGTTCCATAGACTTCTATGGGGCAGTGCCCTGAGGCCGGAGACAAATGTAGACGGTACCATAAAAGCCTATGGGGCTGTAATGCACTAGGACAGTGAAGACTTGATGTACGCAAACCGCAGAACCATAGCCATTGGATCTAGGTCACCCCTTTTACCGCAGAGGAACCTTTAAAACGAATTTCAGGTATCAGGGAACCCCTATTAATAGCAATTCATTGGTGACCAATGCCTCTTACATTGTTGGTCAGAATGCCACCCTTACAGACAGCTAAAAGGAACCAGTGTCATGCCACCGATGCCGCAAAGTGGCCTTTGACCTGGAACTTTGGCGGAACCATCAGATGGGAGGTCAATCAGCCACCGCTCAAGGAACCTCTTGAGGAACCCTAAGGTTCTACAGGACACTGGTTGAGGATGGCTGGTCTAAGTAAATTGTTTTGCCTCAGGTTGTCAGATGATATTCTTGGCTTTCCTGTACAGCTCTGCAGATCTCTGTAGATTTCTGTGTCGCCTCTATATAAATTGATGGATCTGTAGAAAAAAAAGATCTGATTTCCCCAGGGAACAGGTCTGCATTTCAAACAGCACAGCACAGCACTTGCCTATAACAATGGACTTTATTGCATAAAGCAGCTACTCTTCCTGCATGGAGCTTTGGCATTAAACATTTTATCTGTAAACAATTTATCTGCATGGAAGTGTACCTGTCACGCATGCAAAATAGAGTCAGCGAGTCTGGAATTGGTGCAGTGCAGATGGTGTGTCCTGGAAGCATCGGTTCTCTGCGTGTGTATAGAACATCCATGATAAGACGTAGCATTTGAAAAATAGGGAGAGGCCAGATGTGAAGCCACCAAGCTGTGGGTGGCCCTGCAAGACCACCTGGCTTCAGAGGTCAATTTATACATTTTGAAAATTATCAGCCGAAAAATGACTGCGCCCAATCAGATGCAGTCACTGTCTGGCAGCACCATTATACAGTTGTAATCCAAAATGGTTCAACCCCCATTGCAAATCAGGTTTGTTGGTAAAATATACAAACTTCCAGCTGTTTGCAATGAATAAATCAAACAAAAGCAACTGAAATAGGTCAACACAACGAATGTTCGAGTGGTTTCCCCAAATTCAACTGAAATTGCAACTTTAAAGGAGAACTATGGGGTTAAGGCTTTTCCCCATAGTTCTCCTTAGGGTAACGGGAGGACACAAACTAGCTGTAGCTCGCGGTATACTGAGACGCCGCAGCTGAAGCGGATCCTATCGAGAGGTGAGCGAACGTCGGTATGTGTTCGCTCACCTCCCGATCTACTGAGCCGACCTGTGACAGTTTCATTGAAAAGCACTCACCTCATAGTTCTCCTTTTAATGACTTCTGCAGTCTCAAAATGATTCTTCCCGCTCAGAGCAAGCATCTTTAGTACTTAGCAGAGCACCCTTTTGTTATGACCTGCTGCAAACGAGATGTATAGCCAGACACCAGCTTCTGGCAGCGTTCATGAGGAATCTTAGCCCGTTCCCCATGAGCAATGGCCTCCAGTTCAGGTGACTGTGCTGACCACTGTAGAATCTTCCAGGACTTCTGCAACCAGGCCTTGGTGGAATTTGAGGTTTACTTGGGATCATTGACCTGTTGGAAGGTCCAATGACGCCAAAGCCTCAGCTTGCTCACAGATAGCATGACGTCTTGTCACCTAGCCAAAACAATAGCCAGCCGTAGAGATTCCTCCATCCACACTATTGGCATGTCTGGGGGAATCGATTTCCTCTCGTATAGAGAAGAACTAAACCCAATCTATAAAATCTCTTCTAACCTTTAACATGTGGAAAGTCCGTTTCAGTCTCTTGCAATCTGCAGTTTCCAGGAAAATAATACCTGGTGATCCTGCCATAGGAGTTTCTTGTTCAGACACTTCCTGTTATGGCGTGACAACGCTTTGTTCCTATCTTTCAGTTGCTCTTCTGCATTGTCACCCTGTCACATGCACTTCTACCAGAGCCTTTAAAGCGGACCCTTACCCAGATCTTTAATATAACAACAAACGCACCTTTTAGAAATGATGACAATCTACAGACACACACTTCTAGATCATTGCCGGCTTTGTATTCTTTGCATTCCTTATTTCTCTTTTTCTTCCCCAGTCTTCTGACAGTGGCCATGTTTAGTAAGGGCAGGTTACTAGCTCTCCATTTACTTCCTGCATTTCTGGCACATGTGACCATGCGCTATTTCAGGGGAGGAAAATGCCTTTCCCAATGAGATTTCCCAGCAATGCTCTGCTGATGACAAGACAATCCCAGTATGCATTGCTTTGGCAAACTGAGGTAATTTTGCCCTTTCAAAGCAGGAAGTGAATGCTCTGCAAGTGTAAGTATTTCACAATCGCAGCATTTTACACCTGACATGTCTATGTTATTATTAATCATCATACACAGAGGGATGCATTAGTAGGATTTAATTTTCGAGTGTAAAGGTCCATGCTGACGCTCACTTGTTTTGCCATTCGTGCTATCAAGTGGTCAGCAATGACATGCAGTCACCGCTGGAGTGCATGCAATTAGGTTGCAAGAGGCTGCAGGAAATCAGCAGTACTACAATGCAAAAAAACCCAAAACTTTATTTTCTAAAAAAAAGAAAAATGGCATTGGGTTTTCATGCATGAAGCTTTAGTGAAATAATGTTATCCAGTTAGAAGTTACCGTATTTTTCGCTCCATAAGACACACTTTTTTCCCCCCAAAAGGAGGGGGAAAAAGTGCCTGCGTCTTATGGAGCGAATCCCGACGCCCGAGACATGCAGTTTCGGGCGCCGGGCGAGTAGTAGGAGCCACTGCTCGTTTAATACGAGTGATCTAACGAGATCACTCGTATTAAAGCCAAGCAGCGGCGATCAGGTTCAGCAGCAGGAGCCACTGCTCGTTCAATACGAGTGATCTAATGAGATCACTCGTATTAAAACCGAGCAGCGGCGACGATCGAGATAACCATAGAGCAGACGAAGAATAGACGTTCTTCGCCTGCTCTGTGTCATCACTGAGACCGTGGCGCTGTAATCACAGCGCCACCTGTCTCAGCGGTCACTAACTGCAGCTTCTGTCACAGCTTCTGTCATAGAAGCTGTCACAGAAGCTACAGTCTCGAGTGCTCCATAAGGCGCGCCGGACCTCCCTGCGTCCTATGGTCCGGTGCGTCTTATGGACCGCAAAATACGGTACATCTTCTTTAAAGTCCAGTAATAAATATTCTAGAACACGATTAAACACTATGTAACACTGAGCAGTAGCTCGCGGTATACTGAGCCTAGGGTGACGGGAGGACGCTAGTTTGTGTCCTCCCGTTACCCTTAGGAGAACTATGGGGAAAAGACTTAACCCCATAGTTCTCCTTTTAATGGATTTGTATTCCGGAAGGTTTTGTATTCCTGTCTGCTTATGAAATCTCTGTTATTTTGTTACACAGTTTTGTTTTTACAAATGTGCTTGTCAGCCATGGACACCTGCATTGCAGAGGAAAATAGACGGGTCCCTGGACACAAACCAGGACTGGGCTTCCTCTGATTTTAGTCTCCTTGTTGCTGCTGGCTTGCTGGATATACTGGGACAAGTACCAGAGACTCCCTGCAATTCATGAAAAGTGTTGTAGATACTCTTTACAAATCTGTCACGTGGTAGTGCAACAAATGGCAACTTGCGACAGATTTCAGGTACTTGTTGGTAAGCTGTATTTCAATCTGCTGCAACTGTGACCGGACTCTCACATTTCTGCTGCGCAGTGGCCGAGCGATAGAAATGTATCTAGAGGAACCTCCCGGGATTTTTCTTTTAAGCTTGCATTGGTCTAGCTTGGTTACATCTAATTCTTCATATCCCACATGCAGAGGGCCTCTAGAGAAGCAGAATGAACTTGCATTCAATCAGAGCTGGTTCCTTTTGGGTGCTGCTCAAGTGACTTGCCGTCTCTTAACTGAACACAGGAAGTCGCTCGTTTCAGCGCCTCTTCCATTCAGAGTACTTTTTATTTTTTTTCAATGAATACAAGGCGTACTCTGATTGGAGGAGGCGGACCAGACTGAGACATCATGATCTCTGCCTTGTCCAATCAGAGAATGCCATTGTATAAAACAATACAAGACATTCCCTGAATGGTGGCGGCACTGATTGAGTGACTCCCTGCGTTCAGTATAGAGACGGCAAGTTGGCCACTGTGGTGTGCAGGAGTATGATCTGTTTTTTTACTTGTTTCTTCCGCCTGCCAAATGAGCATTTAAAGCTTATCCCTGGGGAAATAAAAACTCCCCTTGTAGCAGGGCAACCCCACGCACTGCTTGTGTAGGTCTACAGCAGGGGTAGGCAAACTTCAGCCCTCCAGCTGTGGTGCAAATATAAATCCCATCATGCATCTGCCTATGGAAATCATGCCTGTGACTGTCAGTCTTGCAATGCCAAATGGGACTTGTTTCTTTTACCACAGCAGGAGGGCTGAAGTTTGGCTCCCCCCTGGTCTAGTTCATTTTTATTAAGGTCTTTTACTTACCCGATCTCAGCAGTCAGCGCTCTCCTTGCCTTCCCTACGCTCCGGCTTGTGCATTGTCCCTTGGTATCCTCAATTATAATGCAGGGCTATGGGATCTGCATTAGATGCGATGACATAAACCGGCCTCTAAGTACCGAGCAGAGAATCCCCAGGATTCACAGCGTGAATCTCTTGTTTGTTTTTATTGAACATGCATCACAAGCGTCATTTTAGCCAACATTTCGGGGTCACGCAGGGTCCCTTCATCAGGGCGAGATAGTGGCTGGCCTCTGACCACCGGACCGTAGGAGGGAATAAGGTCCGGGTGCCGGTTTTGGACCCAGGGGGAGCAGCAAATCAGGTAAGTAAAAGTACTTCAACAAAAATGACGAGTTACCCTTGCAGGGTGGAGGTAGCCCCACTGCAAAGGTATGCTTTAACCCATCCAGTTTAGGGGGGAACCTAACTGCTGAATTGGTAAATTGATCAGACCAGAATTGGGTCTAAGAAAAATAGTTTTTTCTTAGAACAGATTTCCAGGACTTCATGTTAATAATACATTTTGTAGGAACCCCCACCCCTTTCCCGTACGCTGATGCAGAATGTATTGCAATGTATTTGATGACTTCAGTGAAGGGGGCGTCAACATGATCGGTCAGAGACAGGCAAGATGAAAGGCTTTTTGGGACTGGTTGTGACTACTGGAATTGGCATGCGGGACTATAGAGTCTTTGGCCATCAGCCTTGGGGGTCATCAGTCTTGGGTCATCCTCTAGACAAAACAAGTGATATATTCTGCTTGGAGTGAAGTTGTGTGTGTGTGTGTGGGGGGGCAAGGAAGTTTCTGATTTTTTAGCTACCTAGAGTTGGGGATTTAATTTAGGGACCCATGCTTCTTAGGTTCTTCTCCATCCTCCGGTGTTCTTGCACTACTATGCACATCCTAACTTGTCTCAGTGATGATAATAGGGTCTGTACAGATGCTCTCAATGGACAATTGTACCTGTACAAAACGGGAATGTCTATCTTTATGCTTGGTCTGCGCCAGTCAGTCAGCCGATCAGAGACTGCCAATTTATGAATTATTTATATCTTTCCAGTCGTCTGGAACATGAAGAGGAAGACGGAGCTATTGACAAACCACACTAGAAATTACAGTCCTCTATCATCCTTCACCTTGATGTGTATTAGGCGATCTTCATTAATACAACTCAGAGTCTGGCCATAAGGGTTACATAACTGGCACTTATTATAAGTGTTCCATGTATGATAACATAGGGGGTTGCGGTCAGACTGGCTTCTTGTGATGTCGATGGGCAGACATAGATGGACATGGAATACAGAACAGCCAGACCTGCAATAGTCAGGCAGCTTTCAAATGTGCTCTCACCAGGGGAATCCATGTACTTTGCTTGCAACATTCATACTGGTTTGATGTCAAATATACTCTACATGAGTACTGAGCTGTCTATCTTAGTAGTCTTAGGCCAGTATTTGGGGAATATAGGGATCGGTTCTCAAGTTTTTTTTTTTTTGAAGGAATAAAATTGTTGGTTCTCTTTGACCCATGCCCCAGAAATGTATGGATCACTCATTAATCTACTATAATGATCTCCATGTTATTTAGTAACAACTGATGTCTAACCGGTGATATAGTTATTATGCTTTAAACTGCTTTTAAATTGCTCTTTATGAGACCATTGACCTTTTTAGGTGAATATTTTGCTTTGCATTGTTTGAACTGTTGCAGCCGTTGGCTGCATTGCTGGCTGTTCTAATTATGACCCAGCCACAGCATTGAGAAGTGTTTTATTGCCGGCTGGCATGTGCCGTAGACTGTGTTCCTGCTACTGGCTTGTTATGGAGTTAATTATTAGCATGTCTTGGTGCCGGGCTACGTGGGTGGAAAGACGACCAGCCGTCACGGAGAGTCTTGTTCCTGAGAATACTCGAGATAGATGTAGAAAGCTTTATTATTCTTCACATCTTAATACATAACCCCATCTGGACGTCCTTGCAGAAGCTTTACATTAAAGGCCATGAATTGGTCTGTAAAGCTCTTGAAGTTTATAATGGAAACACTTTCTTTGTTATATAGAATGTTGTGGATCTTCCAAAGTCAAGTCTGAAAAGATAACCCCCATATACACTGATCAGCCATAACATTATGACTAGGAATGCACCGATACCGCTACTAGTATCGGTGCCGATATTGAGTATTTGGTACTCAAATGCTCCGATACTGGAACCTCTTGTCAGAGGGAAATCTCCCTCTCGCCGGCAGTGCCAAGCATGGAGCCGGCTTCCTTTCCAGTCAGGAAGCCGGGCGGCAGGTAATGACTCACCTCCTGGCTTCATGACTGGCTAGGAAGCCGGCTTCTCGTGTTGCTAAGCAGCCTAGCTTCCTAACCAATCAGGAAAACAGGCGGCACGTAATTACCCGCCTCTCCTGATTGGTCAGGCTGCCCAGGAACAAGTGAAGCCGGCTTCCTAGCAAGTCAGGAAGCCGGGAGGCCTTTCATGACATGCTGCCTGGCTTCCTGATTGGCTAGGAAGCCGGGTTCCCTGTGTTGCTAAGCAGCCTGGCTTCCTGACCAATCAGGAAGCCGGGCGGCACCTTATGACTCTCTGCCCGGCTTCGTGATTGGTCAGGAAGTCAGGCAGCCTCTGAAGCTGGTGTTCTTTCGCTAGGACACAGGCAATCAGGAAGCCAGGCGACGGGTCATGATCCGCCGCCTGACTTCCTGATAATCAAGGCACAATGAACTGGTACTCAGTATCAGCGAGTACTGAAAAAAAATAAGGGGTACTCGAGAGGTGACGTGAATTACATTAATTATCTGGTTACAATGGCGCCTGGGTGTGGGGGGATATATTGGGCAGCAAGTGAACATTTTGTCCCTTAATGTGATGTGTTGGAAGCAGGGTAAGAATTTGAGTGACAAGGGCCAATTTGTGATGTCTAGATGACTGGGTCAGAGCAACTCCAAAGCTGCAGCTCTTGCGGGATGTTGCCAGTCTGCGGTGAGATAGAGATAAGCTCATTGCTGCGCTGCTTCTCTTTTACTGTCCATTTACAGGCTGGAGGAGGGTCCATGACACCCTGAGCCCTGAGAGAAAGTGGGCTG
Source organism: Nanorana parkeri (assembly GCF_000935625.1). Taxonomy (NCBI): domain Eukaryota; kingdom Metazoa; phylum Chordata; class Amphibia; order Anura; family Dicroglossidae; genus Nanorana; species Nanorana parkeri. The sequence continues at coordinate 473,629 of NW_017307397.1, read as the reverse complement.
GCCATCATTTAATGTGGAAGAGTGGGGACCTGTAGGGGCAAAAATGGGGGACTGAAGTCATCCCATGGAGCTGTGCAGTTATTGAGTCTCAGTCATGTATTGCAGCAATATTCCCAAGATAAAGCAATGTAGCTTTTGTGCGGCATAAGAGCGGCACGTCTAGTGGTCACCCGGCGGGGTGCAATCCGAAGAGACGTGGCATGAGTCAATGTATTTTTCTTCAGAATCAGCCTCGCCGTTCGGGCCTTCCATTAGGACGCAGAGATAAAACAGACGGCCCGGGGAAAACTGACAATGAGCCGTTCTGTACTCGGGCCGGCGTACGGCTTCAATTTGCTGGGCACATTCATAATGAATTGTGTCTGCTTGGCACGCGGGCTCGCTGCCTCACAAAGCCTCCTGTATTAAATCAGGTGCTCAGCGAGTCGGTATATAATTGAGTCAATAATGACATTTTCCTCCGGCAGCCTGAAAGCATAAAAAAGTTGCAGCCATGTTTTTCATCTTAAGCAGACAAGCTGCGCTTTGTGTCGCCGGAACGCCGCGCTGTAAATCCAGGCAGCAAATCTCTGGCTTTTTTTTTTTTTTTTTATTCAATAAAATAAGCACAAATAGACCATGAAAAATGTGCCCGTAATTGTAGACATTTTCATGTCGGTGTCATTATTTATGCAGACCGGAAAACCCCCCGGCAGTTTTATGGCTGACATAGAACGGACCCCTTTGTAGCCAAAAAAACAGATTAGACCTCCAATCAATGGCCACTTCCTTCATCAGAATGCTACTTCTAAAAATGAATACCTCTCCAGGTTATAAAGCCAGGCGAATATAAAAGACACAAATGAATGCAGCTCTGTGTTCATGAAAGAACTCCAGTATTGGGGCTACCCCCATGTACTGCAAAGGTTTAAATTAGAGCTGTAACAACTAATCGACTAAGCCAGTTATAATCGATGACGGAAAATGTTACCCAGCTCTGAGCTCTCGCCGCTGCCCACTAAGAAGACAATCACGATCGTTGCAAGGAGACTGTGCCATGGGGGGGAACGGCAGCTGCCGACAGGCGCAAAAGAAAGTGACGTTTGCTTGGAGAGTGTGTAGATATGACTCCCCCCCCCTACATGCTGTATAAATGTATTGCTGGGATAGTGGTTGGTTGTATTCCTCTATAGCTGATGGTACATTGTGCTGTATATTATACCATCAGCTATAGAGGACTACAAATCCCAGCAATACATTGTACACTCTATGTATAATGTATTGCTGGGATTTGTTGTATTTCTATATTGCTGGTGGTATTCTGCATTGCGCTGTATAGAGGGATACAACAAATCCCAGCAATAGTACATTATACATACAGTGTATCATGTATTGCTGGGATTTGTAGTCCTCTATAGCTGGTGGTATTCTGCATTGCACTATATAATGTACTATTGCTGGGATTTGTAGTCTTCTATAGCTGGTGGTATTCTGCATTGCACTATATAATGTACTATTGCTGGGATTTGTAGTCTTCTATAGCTGGTGGTATTCTGCATTGCACTATATAATGTACTATTGCTGGGATTTGTTGTATTTCTATATAGCTGGTGCCATTCTGCATTGCGCTGTATAGAGGGATACAACAAATCCCAGCAATAGTACATTATATAGCGCAATGCAGAATACCACCAGCTATAGAGGACTACAAATCCCAGCAATACATGATACACTGTATGTATAATGTACTATTGCTGGGATTTGTAGTCCTCGGTGCCATTCTGCATTGCGCTGTATAGAGTTTCCACCGCTCCAAGCTTGCTCCCGTGATGGACTACAATCTCAATACAAACTAGTAGTCCCATCACTGGAGCCATTTTTTTAATCCGATTAATCGAACTAAATAATCGGCTAACCGATTTTGAAACTATTATTTTGAAATAATCGTTAGCTGCAGCTAGTTTAAATGCTTGTTTTGGTCTAGGGGCTGAATTGAAGCAGATTTACTTACCTGTTCCTCGGTCCAGCCGGGCTGCGGGAAGAAAATATCCTAATATATAGCCTGAGAAGATACCCTCGGAACATTCCGTCAGAAGAGAAGATACCCTCGGAACATTCAATCAGAAGAGAAGATACCCACGAACATTCCGTCAGAAGATACCCTCGCAACATTCCGTCAGAAGAGAAGATACCCACGAACATTCCGTCAGAAGAGAAGATACCCTCGGAACATTCCATCAGAAGATACCCTTGCAACATTCCGTCAGAAGAGAAGATACCCTCGGAACATTCCGTCAGAAGAGAAGATACCCTCGCAACATTCCGTCAGAAGAGAAGATACCCTAAGAACATTCAGTTACAGGAGAAAAGAACATATTTTTTTTTGCCCCATCCGCACATCAGCCCCAACTTTATAAATTGTGGTTAATCCACACAGAAGGAATGTATGTTCAGTTTCTCCCGATGAATAGTCATGCAGATTGTTTTTGATGACTAGGCCCCAGGACCTTGCCTCCCTTTACGTTTGCTGTGATGTGTAGGCGCCATTGGTGATTGGTGGAGCTGCTTTAATATATTCACCAGAACCCAGTTAGTTATCCGTCAATGATAACTGAAACCTGTCCGTTCCATGTGTTTATTTTTCTGCTGTTTGTTCTGATGTCTGTCATGTGACGTCGTGTTTTCCGGTTATGGATACGGTTCGGTGTCACGTCAGCTAATAGGCTGAGGGATGTGTCATTGTATACTGCAGAGGGAAGATGGTGCCACCCAACTGAACCTTGTATCTGATTACAGTCCAGTCCGGTAGGACATGAGATAAATGGTGAGCTCACCATAGGCGGTCACATGACTTCTACTCCTTGCTTATAACTGGTGTCTGATATCTGCTGATCTGCACTCCGTGTTGTCATCGCCCCCTCCAGTTCTGTGCATACCGTCATGCGGTGAAAAATCGGCATTGTAGTGAAATTGAAGACCAGCAGCATGTCGTCATGAAAGTCATACACTGAAATCATCATTAATAATGTAGCGCTCACCTCCGGGGGAGCCGCCGGAATACCCCGGGTCATCACTCATTGTCTATGGGTTTTATTATTCAGCTGCCCCGTTAGCATGAACCACCCTCTTCTAGTGCCCACAGAGATGATCTCCACTCCAGAAGTAGAGTGCTGAAGAACTTTTATTGAACGTATTCACACTGGGAGAGAGCGTATAGAGATCCTAGACGTCCAGGGTGGTTCAGACTCCAGACTCACCAGTACCTTTTTTAGTAATTCAGTGTAGATCCGTTTGCTGCGCAGCGAATAGATATGAGCAGGGATGAGCACAAATCTTCAGCAGGATAGACACCAGACTTGTTCCTGAGGTCCACTATGTTTCGGGCACCTCCAGCAGCCATCAGCTTTCCTGGTTCTTCTCTGACAACCGCAAAGGCCTCCCCCCAGACTTGAGGCCTATTGAAACACTTGCCACACTCAAGCATCCCTACCCTCAGGCCTAGGGGGCAGGCTGGGCAACACCCTAACCTGGACTAATCCATGGCTGGAGCCAGACTAGAACTGAGCACATGGCAATTCCCTCCCGTATATAAGTACTTACCCAGCATGCAACACTGATTGCGAGTACCCCAGTGATTGGCTGGTGAACTGCACACCCACTCAGTGTCCCTCATTGGCTGTCCCACACTGCAGCAGAGGCACAATCCAGCCCAGGAGTGTACAATCTATGTCAGACACCGGGAATTAACCAGATACATTTCAAATTTGGTGTTGGGATACTTGAAGAGAAGAGTTTGTTGGGTGTTGCCAGGGCCATCCTTAACGTGGGGCAAAAGGGGCAGTGGGCCTGGGCCCAGTCATTGTTGTAGGGCCCAAAGAAGCTGCCCCTAGATCTAGCAAAAGATGCACATGCGGTACCTTTTTCTGTTTACTTATGCGAACAGCATCGATTTGTGTTGCTCCACCCCTACGGTATGCCGAGTGGAGTATGCGGGGTCACGTCTCATTCGGGGGAGGGGGGGG
>NW_017307397.1:468664-469110 GCF_000935625.1 Nanorana parkeri | reverse complement strand
GGGTCACAGGTCCCGCTGACGTCTCCTCCGATCTGCTCTGCAGGAGGAGGACATTGTGCGAAATTGCATGGCGGGGTTGTGGTGTGCCGGGGGTGTGGTGAATAGGGGGTGGGGCTTGGCAGAGGGGGCCAAAGAAAATGTTTGCCCAGGGTCCTATCAATATTAAAGATGGCCCTGGGTGTTGCCATAAGCTTGGGTGGAGAGATGAGTCCTGAACCTGTTTATAAGAACATCTAGAGAAGGTCCTTCCCGGACAATGGATGGAAGTGAGTTCGGGATTAAGGCCCCATTCACACACATCGACCTGCACGTACAGATCCGTGCTGCGTGCGGGGCTGTACCAAGTAGCTGCAGGGAACGACAGGTGCTGCGTGTGATTTAGTACGCAGCCCCCGTCCTTCTCTATGTGGCTACGCGGCCGTACGCCCCCCCCCCCCCCCGCGACG
>NW_017307397.1:465807-468640 GCF_000935625.1 Nanorana parkeri | reverse complement strand
GGATACAGGATCCTTTCCGGCGGCGTATGAATACGCTCACCCGCACCCCTACGGACCTACAATTGAGGTGAGCGTAGGGGGGGTCGTACGGCCGTGTAGCCCCATAGAGAAGGAGAGGGGCTGCGTACTAATCACACGCAGCTCCTATCCTTCCCGGCAGCTACTTGGTACAGCCCGGCACGCAGCACGGAGCTGTATGTGTAGGCAGATGTGTGTGAATGGGGCCTAAGGGTGCTGCACATGTAAATAGATGTAAATAGCAGCATAAATCTATGTCCTGGTTCATTCATATACTGCGTATGTGTGTATAGCTCTGGTGCCTGTGGCCTCTAAGAGGTTATATAGTCCCTTGTCTTCTTAGTGGGCTGTCAGCAGATTGAGCTAGGTACGGAGCGCTTACTCCACCTGCTGTAAAGTGAACCTGTTACAAAAACACAAACAAGGGGCGCCATTCCTGGTGCAGACACATTTATTTGAAATAAAAGCAATAAAAGATGAGAATCATACTCGCAAAGGTCGACCTGAATAAAGCATTGTGAATGAATACATGGACCAAAGTATAAGCCAGTGACCGCTGCACAGCCGAGCCTCTGTGCCAGCAGGGAGGGCTGTGATGACGCGTTTCTGGGGTCACACCCCCTTCATCAGATACCTGCTGTAGTCAAGGTACAAGTTCACTTTAAGTGGTCGGTATATTTTCATGTATTGCTGGCTGATAGTCGTATTCACACGGCGTTCTACCACGGCACCTACGAAGTCTCTCTGATATGGGGAGAGTTGCTCCTGTTACCATGACCGATCCCTTTAATTATAGCAGAGGACAGTGATTGACAGATCTGCCTCTCTTCTCTCCGGGCAGCCATTTGTCTTTTCATTTCTGTGTCCAGGCAGCCGACACATCGAGCAATGATGGCGACCTTCTGGTAACATTAAACTTAATTTTATGTACTTTGCTCGGCAACCATTAAGAAGACCATCACTGAGCTATGTTACCATGAGACCAATGTAATATCAGCAAAGCTATGACCGCTTCTGTGCAAAGTAAAACAAGGGCTGATGTATAAATCTCCATTACCGCCACTAGATGGCGCTGAAGAGCATTGTGTGAAAGTTTGGGTCTGTGTAAATGGACTTTGCTACCTTCAAGCAGGTTTTGCATGTTAATAAAAGTCTATGGCAGAGGTCGGCAACCTTAAACACTCAAAGAGCCATTTGGACCCGCCTCCCACAGAAAAGAAAGCACCGGGAGCCACAAAACCCTTTTGACATCTAAAATGAAGATAACACTGCATATATAATTGTTTACCTTTTATGATATCTATAGCATGTATATAGGTATGTGTGGGCTCAGTAACGCACTGGACTCTGGGCTCAGTAACGCACTGGACTTACCTGAGACCCTGCAGAGCACACCATAGATCCAGCACAGCCCATCTGAGACTCTTAAGTCCCCCGCCCCCCCCCCACATACACACGCAAACATGTGTCTTCTGCGCCTATGTGCGAAAAGTGTCGATTGTGCCGCACATGTTACAGATCACCGCGAACGTCGGAGTGCAAGCAATAATTTTAGGGCCATTAATCACTGATAACACTAAACTGATATGCGGTAAAATCGATTAAAGCGTCGCCTATGGTCAATTTTCAGTGTGGTCGTGTTTTGCAATTTTAAGGCTTCGCAAAAAATATTGGGGTGATAAATGTTTCATTACATTTGATAGGGAAATGGGGGGGTTTCAAAATTTTCGGTACTTTTTTGTTATATAGTAAAAAATAAAAAACCCCAGCGGTGATTAAATACCACCAAAAGAAAGCTCCATGCCCCAAAAAAATGGTATAAAATGTATTTCAGTACAGCGTTGCATGACAGAATAAATGTCAAAGTACCGCAGCGCTGAATAGTGAAAAATGGCCTGGCCAGGAAGGGGTGTAGACACCGCGGTCTTTAAGTGGTTAAAGTCAACCTCAACACTTGGACTGATCTTCTGCTCCAAAAGTATCAGCAGCCAAACATAACAGTGTGATTTGTACAGGCACCATAATTGCACCACTTACAACTCTTGATAACCTTCCTGGGTACAGACATGGCAAACCTGCCACTGACTCCTAATGAGCTGAAAGCAGGGCAGGCACAGGAAACATGTTATTTCAGACATCTGGTTCATAAAATTGGCAAATCAGCTTCAGAACCAGAGACAAAGCCGTACACGGGTTATATTTATAGGTGTAATACAGTAAATGTAGCGGTGAATGTGCAGCATATTGCGGGATTCTAACACCAAAATATCTATCCACATATACTAAACATATGAAGACCTGTACTAAGAGTTCTTTGCGTGTAAATAGCTGTGTGTCACCATTTCCAAAAAAAAGTAACCCAAAGTACATGACATATTTCTTTCTTTTTGCTCTTAGATAGAAGATGAGACGCTTACTCTCCAGGTGAGCGCCAACCAGCCCGTGCCAGCTCCTGATTCCTGCCTCAAGACTCCTGACCCAGCTGCACCACCTACAGAGCCTTCCCCTCTAGACAAGAGCAAAGGTTTCTTCACAGATGAGTCTGAACCTCTCCTTCGCTGTGACTCCACCTCCAGCGGCTCCTCGGCTCTTAGCAGAACAGGTTCATTTATAACCAAAGGTAATGATATTGGCGTTAACACTCTCTGATTTAAATAAAATGACACTTGGACTATCGTAATCAACATAATGCCAGGAGAGGATAGGGATGGTAAGCATTGTGCTGGTTTGTTTCAGCAACGATGTCCAATATTGGAGCTGTGGGACACCTATGGATCTTTTAGTGTGGTGTATGCTACTCTCTATTGGTTGAAAA
>NW_017307397.1:456998-465763 GCF_000935625.1 Nanorana parkeri | reverse complement strand
TACTAGAATTGTAATCCAAGGTAATATATCATACAGTTTTATGTGGAAGTTTAAAAGTTATTTGAGTGAGCAGAAGAAGATTTCTGAGATGGAGAAGGTGTGTTTTTTATGTACTAGCCTTACTGTTAAAGTGAACCTGAACTGTGGAAGCTGAGGAAATAAGCAAGCAGAGGGCAAAGGACTGGTCACCAGTATCGCCTGTAGGCTCTCTGAAAATGTTTTTCCCCAGTACTGACTTTGCCTTGTTCTACCCAGTGTAGAGGCGGCCATCTTGGTGGAGGCAGAGCTTCCTCTTGTCAGAGCTGTCTCTTATAGCTGATGGGGGAAATATTTAAAATGCAGCATGGTGCAGAAAGCATAGGTCCATAGAAGTCACTAAGCAGAAGGAGGGAGATCCTTGCACTGCAGGTCCTCAGGTTCAGCTTCCAATCCAGCAAGGAGAACAGTGAGCAGCACAGTAGATGACATCACCAAATCCTACTCCAAATCTTCTGAGGCCAGCATTTAGAGGCCACAGTGCCTTAGATGACCTCACATTGCAGATATACAGATATGAGGCTACAGGACAGGAAGTGCACTGCTTTTTTAGAAGTAGAGCAAGACGAGAAGAACATCTTTTAGGGTACTGCTTAGGCACAATTAGCATTACTAGATGTCCCCTATAAGGTGGCAAATCTGTGGACTCATTACCAAATATTAAACCTTTTATCTACAAGCCCCTTAAAGAGAACATATCAGCCATTTTACATGTTTAAATATACTTGCCTTGCAGAAATAACCACAAGGGCCTGTTGGCCAGAAAAGGCTCTTTTGTGCACCCATCTAATGCTGGTCCGCTGTTACTATATTCTAGAGTTTTCCAGCTTTTGGTCAAAGCCTCTACCCTCAAAGAGTTAAAGTAGATATGAAGTAAAGATTTACTTTAATTATAGGGAACATCTGGAAATGTTGTTTCTACGCAGTTCCCTGGTGACTTGCCCCCCTGCTTGTCATCTTCCACAGTACAGGTCCTCTTTAAGCTTCAACTGCCTACAGCAGCGGTTCTCAACCTGTTGGTCGCGACCCCGTCGGGGGTTGAATGACGATTTGCCAGGGGTCGCCTGGGAGTCTCCCACTATTAGCAGCTCCTGGCCGCCCGGGAGAGAAACACTTTCTCCCGGAAAGGTTTACTCTGCTCGATCGAGCAGAATAAACCTTTCCCGGCAATCGTTTTTTTCCCCTGACATCGGGAGCCGCCGGCTGCCGTAAGTTAGAAGAAAAAAAAACACCATACGAATGCATAGCTAGATTCCTATTGGCTATTTCACTTTGCAATAGCAAACTAGCTATTGCACCCGCCCTCTGCTGCTGCCAATCAGCAAAGGGGGACCTGAAGTTCTCCATCAGGTCCTCTTCTAGTGATTTTTTTTATGGTGTGTTTTTTATCTTATTTTTTTTTTATCCTGACAGCGTACGCCAGTGGTTCTCAACCTGCGGGTCGCTGTGTGATTTCTGCTGTGCTAGGTGAGAGTCCTCCTCAGCCCTCTCCTAGCGCAGCAGAGTCAGTTCTCCCGCCACGCCGCCAGATGTCGCTGCAGCAGCCGCGTCAACCCTAAATTTTATCGTTGGGGGTCACCACAACTTGGCAAATGTTACCTAGGGGTCCCGGCCCTAGAAAGGTTGAGAACCACTGGCCTACAGTCTCCTTTTCCAATAAGAGCTCCCCTCCTGGACGCAGAGGCGCTCTTATTGAATATTGAGCAGGTTAGTGAGGGTTGGCTCCAGGGGATAAGCCTTAGACAGCTGATGGGTGCTGTTTAGCTCCAGGGGGTGAGTTTTAGGCCCCAGGAATTTAGGCCTATAGTAATATTGTGATCAGAGGGGTGCATTGAAGAGGCAAACTTCAACTGCCTACAGTCCCCTTTTCCAATAAGAGCTTCTATCCTGGACATAGAGACACTCTTATTGAACTTTGAGCTACAGAGTGAGGTGTGGCTCCATGGGATAAGCCTTAGGCAGCTGATGGGTGCTGTGTAGCTCCAGCGGGTATGTTTTAGGCGTCAGCAACTTAGGCCTATAGTAGCAAAGTGAATCTAGGATCGGAGGGGAGCACAGAAGAGGAATAGTAGGCACCAAGTTTACATTAATGGTTGCTGGCTTTACGTCAGTGAACTTTGTGATAAGGGTACTAATCTAAAATCCTAAGAAAATAGACTCCTGAAATGAATACTTCAGACAGACAAAGTGAGACATGTTCCAAGGAACACAATGTGATTTCCAAGTGTTTACAGAGGTTCACGGATGCATTCCAGGGTTGGTTGAAGTTGTTTTTGCCAACATGAAATATTTATTCAGCACACTCTCAAATGTCACCGTGGCTTACTGAATTACTAATGTCTCTACTCTTTGCCTGACACAGAAAAGAAAGACACCGTCCTGCGCCAGGTCCGCTTGGACCCCTGTGACCTGCAGCCTATCTTCGACGACATGCTGCCAATTCTGAGTCCAGAAGAGCTGCAGGTCATTGATAAGATACCGCAGGTGGAGGACAAACTGGACCGCCTCTTCGAGATCGCCGGTGTCAAGAGCCAGGAGGCCAGCCAAAAACTCCTGGACTCAGTCTACAGCCACCTCCCCGACCTGCTGTAGCCTTAAAAATGAGAGTTGAGAGTTCAGCTTGCCTTGTACAAGTGATTTCACTGCTTCCTTCACATCATCCATGACCATCATCACCACTTAATACAACCCACCCAAGGCCAACACAACTGGCATTTTGTCTGGATGCTTAAAATGAAACTGCAAATATCTTCATTTGCAGGTTTGTACATATCATGTTTCTTTCAGTTTACGGGAATACGGCTCTCTTCATTGGCAGAGCACATTTTTTTTTTCCATACGTTTTCATGAGTTGGACATCACTTGGGGCATCTTGTCCAGTATGACATAAGAATTTTGTTGCATTCAGAAGGCATTCCAAGCTCACTCAGCACCGTATGATAATCGTGATCCATTCTGCAGCCAGATCGACTGGGATCCCGTACTCTACGTAGCACGGCCTTCTGTCCAGCGCCAACAGCAGCTTAACAGTGTTTATTGTTGAACTTTGGGCCGCTGATCTGTTTTTGGATTACAGGTAATGGCTGGAGATGACGCCTGCCCTTCCAGGCTGACACATAGACTTATAATGCATGGTACATACCTATACTGCAGCTGGTACGCCGAAGATCGTTTAGGATCCTTACATGGAGATTCTATTACCGCACTGATGACTGTTTCCAGGATTGGCTGATGACATTCTTAAATGCTGAACTCGTCTTAATTACCACACCTTCCTCCACACCTCTGGAGGATCTTTTTTCTCATGTTTAAAGCCCATCTGTACTCACACGCAAAAATGTGATAAATTGTTGCTTAGCAGTTCTTAGATGTATTGATTGCATTAGTTTTCCTTTTTTAGTCATTTTCCCCTTTTCTTCACCCTCTAATACTGCGAATAACACACTTCCTGTCTCTTTGTGGCTACACTCATTTCTCTACTGTATTCATGGAGGGAGCCCATGGTTGTCGCATAGGCAGGATTTCAAATACATCTGCCTTTGTTCATCTCCATGATGGTAGATTTATGGGACTGTTAGTTCACACAAGAAAGATAGGGATGTTTCTGCTGTCTTTTCATTTCATGGGAAGTGGCAAGGACACTTGCTTGTATTTCTAGCAGGACCCAAATTTATTTTTGTACTTGATGAAAATGTTCTTTGAAAAAAGAACACTAATGCAGCCACCACATCGAAGGACTGGTAAGCTGCAATATATTACATTTTTGTTTTTGTGTTTTAGATATGCTTTACCCGTTGACCCAAAACTAGGTGCTCTTGGTTTGAATGACACACCATCTTCTTGCATTGCTAGTGGACTTGAGACTGATCTTTTAACCCTAGAATCTCAGGGTTCTCTGATATTCATAATTATTGAGCTAGCATTTTGGGTATAGAGCCTGGCCCTGACCCCTTCCACCTCCAAAGACTTGCTATTGTCCTGTGAGGGTCTCCGTCACAGCGATGGCCAAATACTGTGGTTTTGAAGTGATGTGGGAACAGCCAGGCTCTCAAAGCTACCGGGAACAGCCAGCAGAGAATATGGCTGAAGGAGCAAAACTCCATGGTGGAACATGAACCTCAGACTCCAATATGGATCTGTCACCACTGGAGGCCAAGAGGTATAAAAACAGAGTGGCTGAAAATGGAGATATCGGTTCTGGATTAACGGACTCCTTAAAGTAACCATGTCACAAGAGAAGTACTAGGGCTGCCATTGCTTGCCTACGTCTAAAAAGATGTTTGGCATTACCGACCCAGAACAAGCATGCTGTAAATTTGTGTCAGAAATTCTTATTTCTATACTTGTTCCAGGTCCATGATTAGTTGAAGCCAATGCATTTGCAGGACAGCTAGGCAACTAGCATCTTCAAAAGGAATGGTCAGCAGTGGTACGATTCTCTTATGACCGATAGCTATGATTCTCTTATGACCGGCACAGTCCTCTCTTCAAAGCTCCCTAACCTTACCTAACCTAGAACCCAAGTGCTTAATTGCCTGTCCATGAGAGCGTGTTTACATCCTCAGGCCTGAAATCTTCTCTGGTGCTGGCTGTTCCTGTAAGTAATTCCCCATATACTTAAATGGCTTCATACTACTGCAGCAGAGACAGTAGTAATACAGCCCCATATTTAGGTCTGTAGGGAATTACTGTATAGGTGCATTCAGTGGCTGAGAACATTTTGGGCCCAATGATATAAACACTGGCTGCTACCATAGAGGTAAGTACCTGCATGAGCGGTTCTAAGTAAGATTAGGGGGCTATGGAGGATGGACTTGTGTGTTTTTTTGTTTTTTTTCTCACTCGAAATTGTCCTTTATGTTGCATTCATTCTCATTTCTTAGATACAAGCATATGAATTATGTTTGAGAGGGCTTAGCCCCTTAAAGTAGAACAAAGTAAAAACATTTAGTCATATGGACTTATTTCTCAGGATGAGAGCACCTGCCATTTTTTTTTTTTTAGAGTGAAATTAAAAAAAGAATCTGCCTTTAGTACACAGGCAGCTTTTTTGTGAGGGAAGTCGGTATTCATGTTCATGGGCCTACCTGCTCGCTCAGTAAGACAATGTGCAAACTGCAGTGAACACAGAAACTAATAAGACATTTTGTTCATACAATGGAAGAAAAGGTCATTGCTTGTCCCAGCCCCTACAATATATCACCACACCAAAAAAAAAAATGGCAGCACACCAATGATTTCAGCATTCAATCAAATATTTTTGTTCCTCAGAACTTGCATCTACCCTGTTTCCCCAAAAATAAGACCTTCCCCGAAAAATAAGACCTAGTTGTGACCATTCCCAGGGCCGTTGGTGGCATAAGGGGGAACTTGAAGAGCCGCAGGAGAGAATCAGCGGTGCCAACGAAGCCAGCACTAGAGGAAGCGAGGCGGCACCGGAGGGAGCAGAGCCGCATAAGCAGATGCCTCCTCTATAGTGCCGGCTCCTGTCACAGGCGGAGTGATACCAAATGCACTCCGCCTGTGAGGAATCCATAGTGAAAGTGCGCTTTGCTCATTCTGGCTAGCGATTGGTTAGCAAATTGCTCTTGGAAAGGTACGACACCCCTGATTGCCCTGATCACCATATTTTTGTACATGAATACATGTAGACTTTTGTACATGAAACAGTGAGGATTGTTGTACAAAAAGAAAGACCTACCCCGAAAATAAACATAGTGTGTTTTTTTGAGCCAAAAAAAAATATGACTGTCTTATTTTCAGGGAAACACGGTGGAAGCATCACCTTGGACCCCCAATCCAGATTTGGGAGGTCCCTGGTGAAGTCTCTGTCCATGTTCTCTGGAGCAATAAAGTTTTATTGAATGCTGAGATGATCAGTACGTGGCCAGTTTTTTCCTGTAAATCGCCTTTCATGGTTATCATTTCAGTGAACTGAACTCTAGATGGTTATATTGCTTTCACTTGTTTTGTAGCAGTCTTCTTCCTCCGACATATTGCATTGCCCATGGAACTTAATCTAGCATCTCACTCTTTTTGTCCTGGTGCAGTATGGGAAGTGAAAGGGAAAGTTCCATCAATTTCTTTGGGCAGTAAATGTTTCCTATGACCCATTAGTGAATAAGGCCATGTATGTGCCACCTTGTTGAATAAGCCCAGTAACGCTTTAGTGTCACCAGGGTTATAGTAAATATATATTCTGAAAATTCTACACCCACAGATTGGTAGTTCCCATTTTGTGTGGACAGCCGGTGCAGATAAAGGGAAAACACCGCCCAAAACTCTGATTTAATTTAAGCGATGGTTATTTAGAGCTCCTGATGTGTCCTTTTGTCATGGAGCCTGCTGTCCAAGTCCCCTCGTCTGAAATTCCTCTGCCAACCTCTCATGCTGTGTACTGTTCATTCATTATCATTATTGTGGAATTATCTGATGAACTGACATCAGAATAAGCAGCAAAGTCTGTGTGGGACTTTCTGGACAGTTGTTCTTCATGTAATGGATCTACTGATATGTATTGCCTATACCAAATGTCCTGTCCATCATCCACCTACAACTAGATTCATCCATGTGTACATGTTTCTTATTGCCATAGACTAGTTATAAATCATTGATTCATATTTCATGTCCCCAAATAGAGATCAGCAGTTCTTTTTCTAAGCTGCCCTAGAAAAAAATATGGAATCTTTAAAGGAGAACTATGGGGCTAGGGCTCTTCCCCATAGTTCTCCTAAGGGTAACGGGAGGATACACACTAGCGTCCTCCCATCACCCAAAGCACAGTATACCGTGAGGCACAGCTCGCAGTATACTGAGATGCCGGAACGGATCCCGACAATTATGTCTGGATCCGCCCAGCTGCGTGAGTGACAGCTGGCTCTGCCTATCTAGAGACAGAGCCAGCTGTACCCGCCCCTTCCCCCGCCAGTCAGCGCTGGATGATCGGAGCGGGGAGGGGGGAATCCAGTCCCTCCCCTGTCACGGCTCTCTGCAGGGATAGATCGAGAAGTGAGCGAGCGCCGGTATGTGTTCGCTCACTTCCCGATCTACTGGGCCGACCTGTGACTGTTTCATTGTCACAGGTCGGCTCAGATTATGAGGTGAGTGAAAATCACTCACCTCATAATTCTCCTTTAACTGAGTCATTTGGGTCTTACAGGTTTTGCCTACATTATTCAAAATTTGCTCTTGAAAATGTGTCATCTTATCAGACACACATATGACCTAAAAATAATAATCTGAGAATAACTTTATCTGTTACATACATTATTTATCCCATGTATCCAATTGATTTTGGTCAGGAAGCTTGGACGTCCAAAGGAACTGACTTGGTAAAAATCCAGCCAAAAGCAACCAAGCAGCTCTGTAGGAGACCCAGACAACCATGTGATCAGAAACCAGTCATCAATTGGCTATGTGACTCTGCTGTTGTGCAGTTGTTTCCCAGGCAAATGTGTCTAGAAGGTCATTTTGATTGTCTGTCTCTCTACTTGATTTAACGGGACATAGTTTTGGGGATTTGGCCTTGTTCTGGCAGATCATGGTGGGGCTTGAAGGAGAACTAGAGGGAATTTAAAATATAAAAGGATAGAGAAATCTTCAGAGTAAATATGAACTTTGTCTTCTTGGTCTAGAGATTGAGTCTTCTGAAGGTCTGGTTTAGGACACTTTTTATTTTGGGTCCTTTGAAACTACTGTTATCTTAGTAAAGGTTCTCATTTATCCAGGTCATGGTAGAGCTAGTAGTAGTCACATTCTATTGAACATGCCCTGTAATGTTGAGGATGTTTCGTAGCTTCCTTGAAGGAGAACTATGAGGTGAGTAATTGCCACTCATCCTCATAGTTGGAGCTGACCTGTGACAAAGAAGCTGTGACAGGTCGGCTCTATCGATCAGGAATTGAGCAGAAACATGCACCGATCCGCTCACTTCCTGTTTATCTCCCTGCAGTAAACGGTGACAGTCAGTCACCGCTCCCCACTGGGATTGCCCCCTCTCCAATCCTCCAGCGCTGACTGGAGGAAAGGACGGGGAAGGGGACAGGCACAGCGGGCTCGGCCTCTAGATAGGCAGAGCCCGCTGTCACTCACGCAGCTGGGTGGAATTCAACAGTATTGTCGGGATCCGTCCCGGCTGCGGCACTCTCAGTACATAGCGGGCAATAGCCCGCTATATACTGAGCTTTGGGTCACCGGAGGAGGTTAGTATATGTCCTACCTTGATCCTAAAGAGAACTATGGGGAAAAACATTTACGCCATAGTTCTCTTTTAAGTCGCTGCAGAAGCTACAAAACCTCTTCAGTGGTGTGGAGAAGCTACGAAATATCTTCTGCAGTGGCTTGGAGGAACTCGGCAATGTCGTCTTCACTGGCTTGGAGAAGCTACGAAACGTCTTCAACATTGCAGAACAAATCCAGTTGAATGTGACTAACTACTATTAGCTACTGTTATCTCGGCTATATGTGACCACAGATTCTCTGTATATTTGTGATGGAGAATCTTCTGGCACGTGTAAATGACGGAGCACCAAAGGACATTTTCAGCACAGATTTTCGTGTCACGTGTGACGTGTCAATCCCTTGACTAGGTACAAACTAGTAATATAACATTCACTAGATGACTTTCTACATCCATTCAAATATTTATTATTACATCCATTTCCAGTATGTCATTATTGAAGAGCACCTGTGCTGTAGTAAAAAATTACATAATATTTTGAAGGAGGCTT
>NW_017307397.1:453781-456168 GCF_000935625.1 Nanorana parkeri | reverse complement strand
GGGGGTGTTGGGGGGGGGGGGGAGGGGTCTATTGATGAATTTTGTCACGCATTTTTTTAATGCAAGTTGTGTAAATCTTGTGTGACAACATGTATAAATAGACCTCTTTGGTGCTTCCATGGATGAGGGTGTGTTTTTGTTTAGAGCCTATTCACAGCACAAAGCGGTACGCTTTGACACATGACTTTTCAACCATTGAGGTGGTGTTGCATTAGACAATCCATTTAAAATGGGCTGCAAATGTACCTTAGTGAAAGGAAAATAAATGATCTTGCTACATTTTTTTTAAGATTGGAGCATTGCAATGCTCAGAACATCTACATCTGTGCGTTGTGGTGCAATTAACAATAAATGACAATGCAATACATGTAACCTGTGTTATAACACCTTCTGTGGTATGAATGAGCTCCTAGTCACCTACAGCCTACTGTACTCCAGTGCGCCTCCATATTGTCCATTAGTTGCAATGACAATGCTAGCAGGTTAGGTTCTGTGTGTTGCCAGAGCATCGGAACTCCTTTCAGCAGAGCTTCTACAGCCTCCATTTTTCTCCCATGACAGGTTTGCTTTAAAGTGGACCTTCCATGAAAATGAAAGGTCTACTTTACTGGCAGCCTCCACCCCCAGATACCTATTTCTTTAAACCCCTGTAAAAAATAAAGCTTTAAAAAAAATGCCTTGGCCCCGACGTCTGATGCTTCAAGGAGGCGCGGGTGACATCACTGCACCTCACCACCGCCTCCTGGAAATTCTATGAAAGCTTTATTTTTATAGGGTTTTTAAGCAACTACAGGTGCACTTTGAAACCTGGGACAAATGAAGCCCCGCCCTAGTCTGATGAAACTCCGCCCCACGTTACCCTATATAGGCAAATCATGCAGACTTTTGATGAGCTTCACAAATTGGGACTGTCAAAATGTTTTTAGAGTCCTGGTCGTGCATGTGAAAGTGGCGGGCTGCGTGTTACTTGTTCTCAACTAGGGATCTCCGTATATTTTCTATTCTTATTTTATTAAAATATTTACAATGTTTTGGTGCTTTTACACATGCTCAAAAAAAAAAAAAAGACTGACCAGAACGAAATTGCCTTCAAGTGTACTAATTTATTACTAAATCCTAGATGTTTGTTATTGAAATTGCTTCTGTACATTCAGTTCATGAAAAGAACCTATTTCAGTGTACTTATTTAACCGGACTAGTAAGCAATCTGATATGGCGAGCAGTAAGCAAGTGCTTTTTTTTTCTTCTTGTTTTCTAAGAAAAAGATTAAAATATTATTTATATTTCAGCATTGGATTTGTGTGTTTTTTTTTCTTTACATTGATGGAATCCAGCTAGCCGGTGTGGATGATGTCATGTTGGAGTTGTGCGTTTGTGTTCTGTCTAACGTTATAGGTCATTGTACAATGTCTACACAAAATGCTTTGAGACATTCAGTCCGCTGCTTGTTACTGTGTAATATGTTCCTCCAAACCAGTGTCCAAGCATTACAGGGAGCTCACTGTATGTATTTGTATATATGATGGTCACAATTCATCCCCATTTCCGGGGACCGTCCCTGTTTTGAGGGGTCTGTGCCTTGGAAACAGGCGCGGGTGCTGACCCAACAGCCGCACTGCGGAGAGGCCCACCCAAAAATTGTACTGCTGGATCCTGTAGTCAATTGTGTTAATTACTCCTGACTGTGCACTCTGTCCGATACGCACGCCTGACCCGTGCACACTGTGTGTTACTTTCTTCGAACCCTGCAACCTGTACGTTACTAAAGCCTGACCCCTGCACTCTATGCCATACTTATGCTAAACCCTGCAATCTGGACATTACTAAAGCCTGACCCCTGCACTCTGTGCATTATGCACTCCTGGCACATGCAAGCTTGACATGACCCGTGCACACTGTGTGTTACTTATGCCAAACCCTGCAATCTGGACATTACTAAAGCCTGACCCCTGCACTCTGTGCGTTACTTATGCCAAACCCTGCAATCTGGACATTACTAAAGCCTGACCCCTGCACTCTGTGCATTATGCACTCCTGGCACATGCAAACTTTACATTACTTATGCCTGGACTCTGCGATACAGACCCCTGACCCTTGCACTCTGTGTGTTACTTATGCCAAACCCTGCAATCTAGATGTTGCTAAAGCCTGACCTCTTTACAAACTTTACATTACTTATGCATGTCCCCTGCACTCTGTACAAAATGCACACCTGACCCCTGTACTCTGCAATACAGATGCATGACCCCTGCACTCTGGACGTTGCTTATGCCTATCTCCTGCACACGTTTCGGCCCGATTCTGGCCGGAACGCACTGCCTCGCATTGCGTCCGGCTCACTTTTTAGTGGAGCTGGTGGGCCATTGAAGTGAATGGCACCGTAGCCA
>NW_017307397.1:424267-453012 GCF_000935625.1 Nanorana parkeri | reverse complement strand
CTGTGCGTTACTTATGCCAAACCCTGCAATCTGGACATTACTAAAGCCTGACCCCTGCACTCTGTGCGTTACTTATGCCAAACCCTGCAATCTGGACATTACTAAAGCCTGACCCCTGCACTCTGTGCGTTACTTATGCCAAACCCTGCAATCTGGACATTACTAAAGCCTGACCCCTGCACTCTGTGCGTTACTTATGCCAAACCCTGCAATCTGGACATTACTAAAGCCTGACCCCTGCACTCTGTGCGTTACTTATGCCAAACCCTGCAATCTGGACATTACTAAAGCCTGACCCCTGCACTCTGTGCGTTACTTATGCCAAACCCTGCAATCTGGACATTACTAAAGCCTGACCCCTGCACTCTGTGCATTATGCACTCCTGGCACATGCAAACTTTACATTACTTATGCCTGGACTCTGCGATACAGACCCCTGACCCTTGCACTCTGTGTGTTACTTATGCCAAACCCTGCAATCTAGATGTTGCTAAAGCCTGACCTCTTTACAAACTTTACATTACTTATGCATGTCCCCTGCACTCTGTACAAAATGCACACCTGACCCCTGTACTCTGCAATACAGATGCATGACCCCTGCACTCTGGACGTTGCTTATGCCTATCTCCTGCACACGTTTCGGCCCGATTCTGGCCGGAACGCACTGCCTCGCATTGCGTCCGGCTCACTTTTTAGTGGAGCTGGTGGGCCATTGAAGTGAATGGCACCGTAGCCATGCCCTCCGGCTGCAATGCGATCGCCCGCATGGGATCGCAAGGCACATTGTGTTCAGGTGCGGTGCAATCAAAATGCTGCAAGCACTATTTTGATCACACCGGACCGCAGGCACAAAGGCAGAATCGGGCCGGAACGCACTGCAACTGGTGTAAATGGGCCCTGAATGTCTGCCTTTTGTTCAAAAGTGTGTTGTTTCTGGACATATTAAAAATGTGTGTGGGGGGGAGGGGGGTTGTGTGTGTGTGTGTGTGTGTTAATCCATTTCCCTTTTACTTCCTGGAATGCTGGGTCTGCCTCCTGGAACCTGTTCACATCATCTGAGAGGGGGGAACAAAATGCCTTTGCCCTGAGATCTCACGAGATTTTGCAGTTTACAGATGAGATTTACCAGGCGGGCACTGGTGATGTCACTTTCCCATGACGCATCTGTGAGACCAGGGCTACATCACCAGTGCTTTACTCAACCAAGAAGGGAAAAACAGTCATTGTAAGTAAAAGCAATAAATGTTTGTGTAACAAATGAATTTAAAATGATTTTATATAAGCATGAAGAGCTTATCTATCTAGGGAGCTTAGTCCCTAGATGAAAATGAGAAGCTAACCCTTGTAGTGGGGATTACCCCACTGCAAGGGTTAATAACATTTTTTGCCCAGAGTTATTACTTAAATTACTTACAGCCATTACAGGATGTAGGTATACTTATCCACATCATGCTTTGCGTTTTCTTTTCTACATACTGGACTAATCCTCAGGAGGACGAGGCTCACCGTGCCGTAATCTGCTCTCTGCAGAAACATATATACACATTTACGTGTCGGTGACAGGTCCACTTTAAATGTATGTTGTCTGAAAGGGATTATAGAGCTCCTGTTAATCAGGAGAAGTGGCCGGTACTTTTCAGTCAGCAGAATTACTCGGTTTCCATTACTAAGCGATAGGACCTTTCTGGCAGCCAGTTTTCATATTTGTTATTTCATTATTCAGATTGAGTAGCTAAATTCTCCAAGATGGCTTTCGTTGGTTTAATTCAGATTTTGAACCGCAGCCAGGATCTGCGGAGAGCTCGCTGTGACAGACTGGAGGAGGGGCCCTCTCTGTGAACATGAATATGCAGTCAGCTAATGAAACCTTCTGCCGGAACGAGAAAATGTCATCAATATTGTTCAGTGTGATTTATACACCTGAGCCCCACGCTGTCCGCCATTTTCTGTACAGGGACCAGGTGCTGGTGACACACCGAATCCAGTCATTAAAGGGAACGTACTCTATGTATAGTATTATATATACACTGATCAGCCATAACATTTTGACCACCCACCCAGGGGGGAAATCCCCTACTGTCGACCACGGGCCCCGCCTCCTCTGCTGCCGGGCCCGCCTCCTTCTCCGTCACCAGGCCCCACCTCCTCCCCTGCTGTTGACCATGGGCCCCGCCTCCTCCTCCCCTGCCGTGTCAGGCCTCCTCCACCGCCGCTACTGGCTCTCATTGACTCAGCAACGGCTCTGGAGATGAACGCGCTGCTGCACAGATTACGGTCAGTGATCTGAACAGCAGCGCATTCTTCTTCAGAGCCGCCAGTGAAAGCCACCAGCAAAGGATGCCATAGCGACCCAGGCGGTCCACTCGGCATCTGGCTGTGCCCCCCTGTGCCCGGGCCCCATGGCGGCCGCCTGGGTCGCTTTGGCGATTGTTACGCCACTGCACCCACCTAATATTGAGAAGGTCCCCCTTTTGCAACCAAAACAGCCCTGATCCATGAAGACATGGAATCCACTAGAACCCTGAAGATATGCTGTGGTATCTAGCAGCAAGCCATCAGTAGCAGATCTTTTAAGTCCTGTAAGTTATGAGGTGGGACCTCTGTGGGTCGGACTTGTTTTTCCAGCACATTCCACAGATGATCGATTGGATTGAGATCTGGAGAATTTGGAGGCCAATTCAACACATCAAACTCATTGTTGTGATCCTCAAACCATTCTTGAACTATTTTTGCAGTGTGGCAGGGCGCATTATCCTGCTGAAAGAGGTCACTGCCATCAGGATATACCATTTCTATGAACAATCAGCAACAGTGTTTAGGTAGGTGATACGAATCAAAGTAACATCCACATGAATGGCAGGACCCAAGGTTTGTTAATTCGGCCCTGGTGATCCTGGTGGTACGTGACAGTGGTGACGAATGTTTTTTTCTCAGGTACATATGAAATATTCATATGCAACATTTAATATTTATGATTTCCAACCAGCAGGTACAGCTCGAGGATTTTTTTTTTTTGCGCATCAGCAAAAAGTTAAACACTCATTTTTTTTGCATATTTCTACTGCTAGCAAGGAGTATATATATGTAAAAACATAAAAAAAAATGAATAACTTAACTGTGTCTCCATCTCCCGCTCCAATCTGAAGAGCTGGAGCTCCTCAAGTGGCCTAGCAGGATGATGGGGCAGGCGCATGCGCAGTAGAGAGCTTCGGCAGGGAGAAGAGGGGAGACATGGTGGAGGTGAATGCACGCAGCCGTGAGCATGCACGTCGGACAGACATCATGGGACAGGAACAGACAGGAGTCTGCGCTAGATCAGGGAGTGGAAGGAAGAAGATGATCGATCAAGAGGCATCAATTAAAGTAAGTCCTTAAAGCAGCATGGGGGGGCAAAAAAAATTCTGACTTTAATGTCACTTAAAGACCCATTCAAAAGAATGCATGTGCATTAACATACCGTGTTATCATGCATTAAGGCGTGACATGTTAAGGCAGCACATGCATTTGAAAAGGGCCAGTGGTGCCCCTTAATGTACAAAAAAGGGATATGAGCCCTATTTTTATAGACATAATGCATTATTGTGCTTTAGGGTTGGGCATGTTCAGGCAGACAATATATTTGAATAGGCTGGCTGTGGCCCTTAATGCACTAAAACAGAAAAATTAATTCCTTTTTTTAATGTAAGCCACAATGCATGGAACGTGTGCTGCAATGTCCTGCTGCACCAATTTGTTGTCAATAAAGGAATATATATAAAAGGGAAAAAACACAACTACAAAGAGTACAGGCAGTCCCCGGGTTACGAACAAGATAGGGACTGTAGGTTTGTTCTTAAGTTGAATTTGTATGTAAGTTGGAACAGATACATTTTTTAAGTGTAACTCCAGCTAAAATGTTTTGTTTGTTTTGGATAGCATAGCCCCTGTAAAGTTTTTTTTGCTGTGTGTGCCCCTGTTCAGAAGACTTCACCTCACTTTCTGTCCCTGTGACAATTGGATTTTGAAAATTTGGGGAAACAAGGATTGGTGATAAAGCTTCAGCGGAGACACCTTTTTCTCATGATCACTCATACAGGAGTGAATTTCCCTCCCTAGTGGTAGATTTCCTTTCACTTCCTGTTGTCTCAAGGACAGGAAGTGAGATTAAATCTTTCTAATGAGGATACAGACAGCAGTAAAAACCTCACAGTGACCCGGAAGAAGAGGCGGGCACCCCTCGTTTGCACCTCTAACAAGAGCCAACTTCCTGTAATGTACGTACAGTACTACAAACCAGACCCAAAAAGGCTGGCACTCCTGTACAGTATTGGCCTCCGTTTATAAGTAGGAGTTGTATTTAAGTCGGATGTATGTAACTCGGAGATTGCCTGTACTAAATAAAAAAAAAAAAAACTACCCCTAAAGTACTATTAAACCCTCAGACTTTTTTTTTCTTCAATAATGAATCCAGATCAAACAAATATACATCGCCCCGCCCATTTAATACACCCCATAAAAACACTCAGCTCAATAAGCGAATTTGAGATTTCCTGTTTGCAAAAAATAACTTTTATGAAAATCATTCCACTGACACCGAATTCTGACCAACAGGTTGAGAACTGTTGCTAGGCCCAACTATTACAAAGCGTGACTCCTAATGGTAAATATCGGAGCCAAGAGGGTGGATAAGAAGAAAAGTGAAGCTTCTTATCGGTCCTGAACGTAGATAAGAACTGTTTCCACCTGTAATCATGTAAAGAGCTTTCAGGCAGAGAGTAATGATTAGACGCTCCTATAAAATCTAATCTAGTTATCTTATTGGCAGGAGATACAAAGTATTCCTGTCCAGTGCATGTCTGACAAACGCTGGAACACTAGCTCATTGTACTAATGTCTTCCTAATGTAATTTCATATTTATATTACCCACCCAGATTGTTTGTTGAATGTTGTCTTTACTATGGGAACCCAAAGAAAGGTATCCATGTAAAGTGCGGGTTCTCCTTTGTTTTGCATAAGATTAAGAAAAAAGGATCATAGAAGCATTGCATGTCCTACAGATACATTGTATTTAGATTAAAAGAGAACTATGGGGTAACCTTTTCCCCCCATAGTTCTCTTTAGGGTCACGAGAGGACATATACTAACCTCCTCCCGTGACCCAAAGCTCAGTATATAGCGGGCTCTATCTTGCGACATACTGAGAGCGCCGCAGCCGGGACGGAGCCCGACAATACTGACGAGATCCACCCACGTGGCTGATTGACAGCTAGCCCTGCCTAAGTAGAGGCAGAGCCAGCTGTGCCCGCCCCTTCACCCGTCCATTTCTTCAGTCAGCGCTGGAGGTATACTAAAACCGCCGCAGCCGGGACGGATCCACCCAGCTGCGTGAGTGACAGCTGGCTCTGCCTATCTAAAGGCAGAGCCAGCTGTGCCCGCCCCCTCCCCACCCGTTTCTCCACTCAGTGAGCGAGCGACGTTATGTGTTCGCTCACTTCCCGCTCTATAGAGCCGACGTGTGTCAGTTTCATTGTCACACGTCGGCTCTGACTATGAGATTGAGTGTAAATCACTCACCTCACAATTCTCCTTTAAGGCTTAAAATCAAAACAAGATATTTTAGTTACAGATGGAGCCTCATGGGCTGGATCGGCCCTTGGATACTTCAACAGTGAGACCCCCTGCTGTAATCCCTGACTCTCTTCCTGCTCACCTGGGAGCTTTGTCTGCTCCTGTCCACTTTTGCATGTTCTAGCACCTTCTACTGT
Organism: Nanorana parkeri; assembly: GCF_000935625.1. Taxonomy (NCBI): domain Eukaryota; kingdom Metazoa; phylum Chordata; class Amphibia; order Anura; family Dicroglossidae; genus Nanorana; species Nanorana parkeri. Next base: position 447,267 of record NW_017307397.1, on the reverse strand, counting down.
GTTCTCCATAATGTGAATACAAATTGCAACAAGGCATTGGGAGCTACTTATAATGGCAGAGCAGGTGGGCAGACCCATCAACTCAATCAATGATACATCATCGATGGAGAAATATACTGTTGGTTGATTTGTCTTCCCAGAATCTGCCAGTAACGGAAATATCACTTTGGATTTCACAAGATTGTTATGGTGACGATTAACCAAGGAGTTTAATCCTAAAAATACATTCAGGTACCTTAACTATTAATAGAAATGTATGTCATGTGTGTATCACTCGGCTGTAGATCCTCCAATCATCTCTGAATTGGTGCTGACACCGTCCTTCCTTCTGGAGGGGGCTACTTCTGTTCCTCATGGTCCAAATGTCAGCTCCTCCAAACACAGAAGTGCTATGGGGCCACATGCCCAATCATTTGAGGGCTGGGGCATTCCCCGCTCTGCATCTGTAGAAGTTTGTGCTGACACTATTGACCTTATATGGTCACATGGCCACAAAAGGTCAATAACGCCACCACATCCCAACCCTGTGCTTATCTGCAGCTGTAGGTGTGGACTTCCCTGGCCGCAGCTGATTGGATGGCAGCAGAAGGAGCTTCCCTCCGTGTTTGGAGGACCTTAAGATTGTCTGAACCTGAGTTCATCCCTATTCATAACATAGGGGGCATGTTCTGTAGTGCATAGAAGTGAACTAGGCAGGGATGATAACTAAAGGGCCTGGATTGTGAAAGCACAGGAAGTTATGTGCTCATTGGATTTCTGGCAGGATCAGTATTTCTTGGCACTTATTGAACAAATATAACAAAACCCTTTTTGTTCAGCATGTTCCCTGTCAGAGCATGTAGAAAAGCCTAACTGACTGCTAGTGCTGCCCCAGTCTGTGCTGCTGTGGAGGACAGATTAGGTACTTGTGTTAGCTGTATGTAGAAATGTATACCGATCAGCCATTACATTATGACCACTGAGAAGTGAAGTGAATAACATTGATTATCTCATTACAATGGCACCTGGGAGGGATATATTGGGCAGCAAGTGAACATTTTGTCCCTGAAGTTGATGTGTTGGAAGTAGAAAAAATGGGCAATGTAAGGATTTGAGCAACTTTGACAAGTGCTGAATTGTGATGTCTAGACGACTGGGTCAGAGCAACTCCAAAAATGCAGCTCTTGTGGGATGTCCCCGGTCTGCAGTGGTCAGGACCCACCAAAAGTGGTCCAAGGAAGAAAAAACGATGAATGGGCGAAAAGGTCATGGGTGGCCAAGGCTCACTGATGCATGTAGCGAGTGAAGTCTGGCTCGTGTAGTCCGATCCAATAGAAGAGCTACTGTAGCTAAAATTGCTGATAAAGTGAATGTTGGTTCTAATAGAAAGGTGTCTGAGCACACAGAGCATCACAGTTTGTTGTACATGGGGCTGCATAGACAAAGACCAGTCAGAATGCCCATGCTAAAACTGTGTCCGCTGCCAAAAGCACATACAATGGGTATGTGAGCATCAGTACTGTACAATGGCGCAATGGAAGAAGGTGGCCTGGTCTGATGTACTTCATGGCGGGGTGCGTGCGTGCCACTTACCTGGGAAGAAATTACATCAGGATGCACTATGGGAAGAAGGCAAGCCAGCAGAGGCAGTGTGATGCTTTGGGCAATGTTCTGCTGGGAAACCTCGGGTCCTGCCATTCATATGGATGTTACTTTGACATGTACAACCCACCTAAACATTGCTGCTGACCCAGTACACCCCTCCATGGCAACGGTATTTCCTGATGGCAGTGGCCTCTTTCAATGGGATAATGTTCCCTGCCACACTGCAAAATGGTTCAAGAATAGTTTGAGGAACACAACGAGTTCCAGGTGTTGCCTTGACCTCCAAAATTCTCCAGATCCAATCGAGCATCTGTGGGATGTGCTGGAAAAGCAAGCCCGATCCACCTTGCTACTTGCAGTACTTAAAGGATCTGCTACTGATGGCTTGGTGCCAGATACCACAACATACCTTCAGAGGTCTAGTGGAGTCCATGACTCGATGGGTCAGGGCTGTTTTGGCGCCTATTATTAGGTGTCTGGTCATAATGTTATGGCTGATTGGTGTACTGTATATATATCTTAAACTGCATTAAAATGTTTTCTTCCTGACCATTCCATATTTGCTCACAGGTGCTAAGTCCCTCCTTGCCCCTGCAGTCCCTGCCTCAATATCAGGGGTACTTGGACTGGAGAAGAAAGAGAAGCCAACATTGTCTGGGACTCCGAGATGGTGTGACATAAGGACAGTTATTAATCAACAATGTTTTATATTTTCTTCCTCAGAACTTTAGCAAAGTCTGAAACCCATCAAAACTTTTTTTCTTTTCCTATAATCAGTAGTGCTCAGCCATCACCTCTCTTATTATTGTTGTCTAATAGCGGTAATAATGACTGCACAACCTGCCTCTCCGTGGCATTGTCTAGAAAATGGACCTAGTCAGGGGAAAATCTTTTTTTTCTATCTCAGCCAATTTCCAGGCACTTAAATATCTTGATAACCATAATGCGTTCCGTGATTGCTTACAAGACCCAGGTGCGCTTTTATTTGACATTTATTGTTAGATTTGTTTTTTCTTCTCTCTGTGCGATCCTTCAAAAATGTTTTCATAAAGTTGCTGCGGCGCTCAGCCTTTTTATACTTGGCTGAGATTCATGGATTTCGTTAGCTTGTCAATAATTACGGGGAAAAAATTGTTTTTGAAAAAGTCATTATTCCGCTTAACCCCTTACCGTCATTGCAAAAAAACGGGCGGACGGCGGATGCTGCTCGGCGGGGTCACGTAAATGTACGTCATTTTGTTTGCTGATTGTGAGCATAATACCGCCGGGAGTGTAAACAGGCGTTACAGGCCGTTACATACAAGCGTTCGGCCGGCTCTACGATCGCTTGTAATAGTATGCAATAGCCCCTCCCCTCTGCTGTGACGCTCCCTCCCTCCCCGGCCGCTGCCGGTTATCCCGGGCTCCCCTGTCCCCCCTGCGAGTCCGGGACCGGTACGGCAGCTGCCCGTACAGAGAACGGAGGAGAGATCAGCATTTCCTACTGCTGATCTCTCTCTGTGAAGGCGGAAACGATGTGTATTACATCACTTCCGCCTTTAGCTGTCATTTCTCTGGCTGCTATAGCCAGAGGAGAAGCTGTTGAAGCAGATCTTTGCTTCATCAGCTTCTTTGGGGGTCCCCAGGTGACATTAGGGGTCTTAAAGACCCCTGATGTCTCCATAAAGAGGACCTGTCATTGTTTTCGGCTATCACATTGGGAGCTTTTTATCCCCCTATGTGATAGCAATCAAGTTAAAGGAGAACTATGGGGTTAAGTCTTTTCCCATAGTTCTCCTTAGGGTAACGGGAGGACACAAACTAGTGTCCTCCCGTCACCCTAGGCTCAGTATACCGCGAGCTGTAGCTCGCGGTATACTGAGACGCCGCAGTATACCGCGAGCTACTGCTCGCAATATACTGAGACGCCGCAGCTGAAGCGGATCCCGACAATTGTGCCGGGATCCGCCCAGCTGCGTTACTGACAGCTGGCTCTGCCTATCTAGAGGCAAAGCTAGCTGTACCCGCCCCCTCCCCCGTCCGTTCCGCCAGTCGGCACTGAAGGATCGGAGCGGGGAGGGGGGAATCCAGCCCCTCCCCTGTCACGGCAGAGAGCCGTGACAGGATCGAGAGGTGAGCGAGCGCCGGTATGTGTTCGCTCACTTCCCGATTTACTGAGCCGACCTGTGACAGTCTCAAAAACACCCAAAAAGTTTGAAGTCCCCCGCACTTATAAACTTAAATATGCGTCGGGTGCGCCTACGTCAGAAAACAACGATTACGCCGCACATGTTACATATTGCCTCGACGTCGGAGTGCGAGCAATAATTCTAGGGCCATCAATCACTGACAACACTAAACTGATGAGCGGTAGAAGCTTTTAAAGCATCGCATAGGGACGATTTTAGGCATGGTCGTTTCTTGCGACTTTGTGGACGCACACAATTTTAAAGCTTGACATGTTTTGTGTCTATTTGCCTGACGTGACCCCGTATTGTATATTTTACAAAAAAATTGGCTAATAATAAATGTTTTATAACATAACGTAGGGAAAACAGGGTTTTTTCCCCCAAAATTTTCGGTACTATTTTTGTTATATAGTAAAAAATAAAACCCTCAGTGGTGATTAAATACCGCCAAAAGAAAGCTCTATCTGTCCCTAAAAAATTGTATAAAATTAATTTCAGTACAGCGTTGTATGACAGAATAAATGTCAGTTAAAGTATCGCAGCGCTGAATACTGACAAATGGCCGGGACACGAAGGGGGCGTAACACCGCTGTCAGCAAGTGGTTAAGAAAATTATGTTTATCTGAGTCTTTAAAATCAAGAAAATATATTGGGAGGAAATCCCTCCAAAATGAAGGAAATCCCTGGTGGTCACCAGAACTAGTGTCCCCATTGGAAGATTTCCCATGTATTCCTGTTCTGGTGACAACCCAAAATTTGGGATTTTCTCTCACTTTTGGTGATAACAGTCACCAGGAATGGGGACACAGACAGCAATAAAGACCCGACAAGGGCTCTTATCCCTCTCCGCCCTATCCAAAACTAAAAATAAATAAAGGTTTGGCTTTAATTGCACTTTAAAGTGGAACTAGGAGGAAACAAATGATGTCTCTTATAAGAATTAACACAGCAGTTTTTGATTTTACATGCCTTGTTCTGTGTCTCTGTTTGAAGGTTAGATAGCAGTCACCAGCACTCACTTGTAATGTGCAAAAAGGATAGCACTTTTATGGATATGTCACATGCGTCAAGAAGCCAACGTTTCGGGGCCACGCAGGGTCCCTTTATCAGGGCGACATTGTGACCCGACATATTAATAAAAGTGCTATCCTTTTTGCACATTACAAGTGAGTGCTGGTGACTACTATCTTTACTTAGATGGTTACACGGCGCCATCCGTGCCGTCATTTCGAGCACCAACAGATATTTCGTTTGGTTCAAGTGCTGTATGGTGTGCAGGTGACAATGATATTATGGACACTCAGAGCATTCAGTCAGAGCACCACTCTAATTTATATCAACCTTCAGCACGCTTCAGTGTATTTTCTCCTTTTGTATCCTTGGTTTGGGTTTTTTTAGGCTCCTTCCTGCCAATAATTATTATTATTTTGTGCCAAGGACACATAACTTAGGTTTTAAAACAATTTTCACTCGATGTTGATTTCACAGTATATCTAATATACACATTTAATGAGTTGTTACCGCCTAGAAACGCCCAGAATACATTATTCATGATTATGGAAATACATATCGGTTGCTTATCCTAGTAAAGTGGAAACTGCTATACAGATGCTCTCGTGGGTGCGCCTTAAGCTTTTTCTACTAGGATAAGTGTGGTATCGGATTTAATTCTGTCTACGATAAGGTAGCCATCTTTGTAGGGGAGCAGGGCTTTGTTTCCCCCGTGCCAGAGCTGACATCTGATGACTGGTGTGCGTAAATATTCAAGAAGCAGTTGGAGAGGGTGTAGAAATTACAGATTGACAGAATGAATGAAGCAGAAGCAGGTAGATCCTTGCACTTCAGCTCCTCAGGTACAGCTTCCTCTCCAGCAAGGAGAACAGTGAGCGGCACAGTTAGTTTCATCATTAAATATGGTAAGACTAGCAGTAGGCAGGGCCAACCGAGGCCCGGCCTCGGGGGAAGCAGGCAGTAGAGGGGCAGCAAGGGTGTGGAATACCTATCTCCCAACGTCCAGGACATGCAGTTCTGGGCGCTGGGTGGGTAGTTGTTTTCTACATTTAGAATGTAACAGCAAGGAAGCTGTCGCTTGTTTTGTACAAGTGAGCTTGGCGATGTCACCGAGATCACTTGTATGCAGCCTGCATACAGGGGAGCGCATTGAGGAACCTGGCCTTGGGGCAGCAGAGAGAGTAAATCCGGCCCTGGCAGTAGGTATACCGATATGAGGCTCAAGGCACAGGAAGTGCTCTGCATTTTTAAGGAACTCAATACAAAAGGAAAATCTTTTAGAGTACGGCTTTGACACATTTAAAGTGTAATTCCAGCTAAAAGGAAACTTTCTCCCCAAAACATTATGCTTTCAGTATCAAATCTATCTATCATTGTGTCCCCGGTGGTTACTGTGAAACCCTCCCTTGGAGAGCCAGCAACAATATGAATTTGCCGAAGCATTGTCGATTGATCCAGGTCTCCTCATTCTTATCAGCAGTGCCGTCATCACGCTGGTACGTCCATCACACTAGAGGAATTGCTCGCCGGGATATAGCGCTGACACCACCTACAGGGTTAGAGCATACTGCTTCTACCCTCCTTCCAGCCTATGCATCAGTGGATACCACCCAAAGAAGAAAAAGCCAAGCCATGTGACCAAGGAGAAACTTTTTTAAAGGCATTGATTAAGGAATAAGGCAATTCAATGTTGGACTGTTCTGTATGTTTGGAATGTTCTGTGCGTGTCCCTTATACTTTAAAGTCTCGTGCTCTCCCATCCCCTTCCCCAGTGCCCTCCTCTGCTGCCCTGGAGTCCCCCCTACTGTATTGTAAAGTTTTGGGTTATTGGTATACTTAACTTTTCCGGATGTCTTCAGTCTGGTCACATGACACTCAAGGTCATTTTTCTGTGTGCTCTGGATCATCTTCTGGCAGTGGGCATTGCTCAATGATGAAGAGAACTTTGCTGATGTTATGACATCAGCACAACTCTCTACACTATTGTGACTCCATCTCAGGGATGGGTCCATGACACCCTGCACCCAAAAGATGCCCTTAGGCTGGGTACACACCTGGACGTACCATAGGCGCATTTTTTCAGCTCGTTTTTAGCGCGTTTTTTAGTTCAGTGAAACGCGCGTTCGACAACCGTTTTTATACCTCCCTGGTGGTAAGATTTTTTCCCCCTTTATTTTCTCTATCTTTTTTTTGTTTTTTTTTAACTTTCAAACTTCCCGCCGGTTCCGCCCCCCTGCGAAGCGGACGCTCACTAGGGACGGAACCCGGAAGACGGCAGCGGCCGGAAGACACAGCGGGGATTGCGGACAAGGTTAAGTCCTACGCTGTATTCCCGAGTGTGGCTCGGGGTTACCGCTTTGTTAACCCCAAGCCACACTCGGGAAACCAATGGATACAAGCGGAAATACGCCCCAAAGAAGCTCCTGTACTTGTTTGGGTGTAGGGCGTTTTTCAGCGTTGTCCACGGGCTGAAATACGCCTGGGTGGGAACCAAGCCCATAGGAAATTATGGGGTTTCACTTGCTGAGCGTTTTTCAGTGCTTCGATCAGCTCTGGAAAACGCCCAGGTGTGAACCCAGCCTAAAGGTGGCCATACACTCTACAACCATCGCAAGACCTTAGTCTTGCGATGGTTGTACAGGGATAAAAAAACGCACGATCTGCCTATCTTGGACAGGCAGATCGCACTCTCGATCATCGCAAGCCCGCCCCCCTGAGGGGCGGGCTTCCGATGACCGCAATGCTGAACGGGCAGTGTGCGCGTGCGCACACCGGCCCGTTCGGCATTTGTCTAACGAGCACCGTTCTAACCAGCCGAGAATCGTACGATTCCCGGCTGGTTTTCGAACATGCTGGTTCGACAGAAGACGTGCGACCGTACAGTAGAAACAGTCGCACGTCTCCGTTCACACCGCTCGATTCTCGTACGAAAAACCGATCGCATACGATTATCGTGCAGTGTATGGGCACCTTTAGTCTTCCGTATTGAATGATACTGGGTGTCATTCACCATAGAAGACTGAGGACATCTAGTGGTAGAAATGTGACCATATAAGGTCAATAGTGTCAGCACAAGCTTCTGCAGAGGCAGAGCGGGAAATGCCCCAGCCCACAGCTGATTAGGCAGGTGGCCCCATGGCACTTCCGGGTTTGGAGGAGGTGAGGTTTGGGCCATGTTTGGTCTGAACCTGAGCTCATCTCTAGTTATGAAGATGAGGATAGGGGAAGGTGTCATCCTTCCACACTTCCTGTACTAGGATGACAACACTGTTCCTCCATACATGCAGTGCAGGGAATGAGCGTTGCCGCTCTGGGACAGGAAGTATGTCACTGGCGCAATCACAAGGTGAAAATAAAGGAAAGAAAGCCAGGAAGAAACTATAGCAGGCACCTAAATTTTTGTTCTGGGGTTTAGATACTGCTTAGCTCTAATACAGTGGTGTCACCCTGGCAGAGGAGTATAAATCATGAAAGCTGCTGGACAAAGTTGCAAATCCTTTGGCAGTCAATCCCCTATTCACACCTGAGCATTTCACCGCACGTTTCCCTAAGCGCGTCAACACTTAACATGAAGTGCCCCATTTTTTTCAGTGCTGCCTGTTCGCTCCTGAGTGTTTTGTCGCACGCTTGCCTACGCTCAACACGAGGTATCCCGTTATATTCAGTGGTGCCCATTCACACATGAGCGTATAGTTGCACATTTCCCTGAAGCACGTCAACGCTCAACACGAGCAATCCCATTATTTTCAATGGAGCCCCTTGCGACGCCTGCCACTCGAAACTGTTTGAAAACGCTCACGCTCAAGTGTGAATGGCGGCACAGTCAGTTCACAAATCTGTCACTGAAATGTGTATTTGGCTTGGAATGCCGCGTTCCCGCCTCCTGTCTGTACAGTGATGTATAGAATATTCTATACTGATCTTCGCGCACTATGTACGGGGTCACCTACGCTCACGCCGATGCCCTGAGTCACAGCCGCGGTGATGGGAGCCCTGTCCGTCCCCACAGTCACGTTCACCAGCACAGAGTTCACATTCATTCACACTCAACAATGGTCTTCCTGGGAAACAAAGGGCCCTTTCACGGAATATTGTGAGTGTGATTGTGCGCGCAGCGGGACGCACTGTTCTACATCAGAGAGGTGGCTCGGAATTACGGGCACAGATCATTTACTGGCTCACAAATACACATGAATGTGGGCGTCCAGCAGAACAAGCTGCATAATCCGGGTAAAATTAGATTGATGCAGAGCAAGTCATTTCAAAGTTCCTCAATAGTCATTGAATGGCTCTGGAGATCTGTATATGAATGTATCATTTATGTGATTACACTTATTAATGGGTAATAAAGTAGGGGAAGGCAACCTTGGCCCTCCATCTGTGGTGGAACTACAAGTACCATAAGGCCAGGGGTAGGCAACCTTGGCCCTCCAGCTGTGGTGGAACAACAAGTCCCATAAGGCCAGGGGTAGGCAACCATGGCCCTCCAGCTGTTGTGGAACAACAAGTCCCATAAGGCCAGGGGTAGGCAACCTTGGCCCTCCAGCTGTGGTGGAACTACAAGTCCCATAAGGCCAGGGGTAGGCAACCTTGGCCCTCCAGCTGTGGTGGAACTACAAGTACCATAAAACCAGGGCTAAGGAACCTTGGCCCTCCAGGTGTGGTCGAACTACAAGTCCCAGAAGGACAGGGTATGCAACCTCGGCCTTCCAGCTGTGGTGGAACTACAAGTCTCATAAAGCCAGGGGTAGGCAACCTTGCCCCTCCAGCTGTGGTGGAACTACAAGTCCCATAAGGCCAGGAGTCGGCAACCTCGGCTCTTCAGCTATGGTGGGACTACAAGAACCATAAGGCTAGGGGTAGGCAACCTTTCTTCATTATTCACCAGGCTTTTTTTCCCATCTTCCCCTCGGCTCCTTACCATCATCTCCTTACCATCTTGTCTTGAATTGTATTGTGATTGTAATGTCTTCCTTATATTGCAAAGCGCTGCGCAAACTGTTGGCGCTATATAAATCCTGTACAATAATAATAATCTACCAGGTTCTTCCATGTCATCCACCAGGCCCTTCTCTGATCTTTCCTAAAGTTCTTCCCCCATCGTTCATCTGGTTCTTTTCCTGTCATCTCCCCAATCTCTTCTTTCATCATCCCCCATCCTCTCCTCCCAAACTAATGCAACAAAATAAAATCATTTCATACTGACTTCCATCAACATTCAGAAGAAGCAGGCGTCATCGCACTGGATTTTCTTTCAGGACACTAATAAATGAAAAAATAATTGTTAGGAAACGCTCTAATGTATTCCTGAATATATGAGTTGCACAGATGACTTTCCAGTTATGAAATTTTAATATAAATTGCTTTCAGTGTAATTATTTCATTTAGCTTAGATCTACAATCAGTTGAAGGGTCTCATTTACACTGCAAAACTGCCTTTATGGCACGCCGTCTTGCATGATGATTGGGCCTTTAATAATGGCCTATTTAACTGCTGCCTTTAGCTGCAAGGTGGAACTCTGCCTACAGTTACAGTCACACAGCCTACAGTTACATTTAAAGGGCTTGTCTGCTTACTGATTTATCAAATACCCTAACACTGAAATAACAACCCACCTCCCCCCCTACACATTGTTGTTAATAATTAAGGTCCTTGAATGTATTTTTAAGATTTAACTCCGGAGTTTAGTGTCACTTTAAAATAATAGCTTTAAGAACCTGAAAAATCTTCCTTCTGCCAGCAGGCTCATGACTCAGGCAGAACGATCGGTAACAATGTGTGCCTGGCATCCAAGGTGTGGCCGGGTCACAAGTCCAGTGGAGCGTGGTCATTGTTTAAACAGCACGAGCCTTGAATACAGATGATTTGAAGAACTACAGCCGAGTGATACACAAATAAGATACATTGTTGTTAATAGTTAAGGTACTTGAATTTATTTTTAAGCTTTAACTCCGGCGTTCAGTGTCACTTTAAGGTCTTAGCATTGTCACCCTGCAACAGGAAGTGCTGTTACTGGCAGGATCTCCAGGTAAGGAACTTTGCAACATATTCACTAAAGACAATTTGCTTAAGATAACTTGCCAAAAATCTGCACAAGCCAAACTTACTGAACAATAGACTTCGGGTAGACATATACTTTACTAGGGATGCACTGATACCGTTTCTTTGGTATCTAGTACGAGTACCGATACCGGTGCTTCTGCTGCCATGTAGCCGGCTTCCTGGGTAATCTGATTGCCCGAGAAGCTGGCTCCCTGTTGTCTGGACGATTTCTGATTGTGCTTGGCTGGGAAACCGGCTTTCCAGCCGATCAGTATCCAGACGTCTTCCCGGCCAATCAGGAAGCCAGACTGTAATGACCCGCCTCCCAGCTTCCTGATTGGCCAATGAGCCGGCTCGATGCTGATCGGGTGGAAAGGCGGCTTCCCAGGCAATCAGCTTGAAGAGGGCTGTCTGGCCGGCTCGATGCTGATTGTTCCGGCCAATAAGGAAGCCGGGAGGCGGGTTACTACGCGCCGTCTAGCTTCCTGATCACACGGGAAGAAGGCTCCATGTTCCCCTACGGCACTGCCGGCCAGAGGAAATCTTCCTCTGACTGGAAGTTCCAGTATCGGGGAAGGTATCGGAGCATTTGGGCGAGTACGAGTACTCGCCCAAATACTTGCTATCGGTATCGGTGCATCCCTATAATTTACCTCATGAAAATGATAACATTATTTTTCTGATATTTGTGTAGTTAGTTTGGAATGTAACAATTTAACCAGCACAGAGAAAACAACAAGTTACTAAACCAATTCTCATTGCAACAATCAGTCACAGAAATGACACAGGGACATTAGGGTACAAATGTTTGTTACGTTGGTCAGCTATGTGAGACTTATGAGTCACCACACCATGTGTCTGCTGCAACTGTCCAGCTGTAATCCCGGCATTCTTCACATCATAAGTGCTGTCCGGGTGACAAACATCATGAGCCGATCCTGTTGTAGAGATTTGCTTTATAGGCATGTTTGAAAAGTGTAGATTATGACACTGTAATGCCCAGTCACCCTCATGGAATGGAAGTAATTAGATTACAGGGGAGACACAAAAGAAGTAATTCTGCGGCATTCCAGACAATGAAGTCCCCAGATTAACTTCTCTTACACTTTGAGAACCTTCTGGCACCATCTATTGGTCACTTATATATTGTCACGTCCGCAAGCAAAGTTGAAAGGGAAAAAAAAATGTGTGTATATGTTTTAAAAAATAAAAAATATTACTGTATTGGAGGACTGACCACATTTAGTGGCATTGGAGTGCTATGCCATTGATGAACGCAGAACGTCTGGAGGCGGAGATTCATTCTATTTTGGGAAGCTCTTAAAAGACAGGGTCTCATCAGTCAGAGAAGGGCTTTAGGGTTGGTGGGTAGCAGCTGATGGGAGCTATCGCTGGTCAGTAGACAAGGAGGAGGAGGTCAAGGGTGTTTTTGTAACTGCTCATTATTCTAAAAATTGCTGTGGGTTCTCATCAGTTGAGGGGAGTCATATTTAGTGGTATTGGAGTGCTGTGCCATTGATGAAAGCAGAAGGTCCGGAGGTAGAGATTCATTCCATTTTGAGAAGCTCTTAAAACATAGGGCTCATCAGTCCGAGAATGGCTTTGGGGTTGGTGGGTGGGATCTGATGGGAGCTATCGCTGGTCAGTAGACAAGGAGGAGGAGGTCAAGGAGGAGGTGGCTGTGGGTGCTTATCAGTTGAGGGGAACCACATTTAGTGGCATTGGAGTGCTGTGCCATTGATGATAGCCGACAGTCTGGAGGTAGTGATGTATTCTATTTATGCAAGTTGTTAAATATAGGGGCTCATCAGTCAAAGAAGGGCTTTGGGGTTGGTGGATAGCAGCTGATGGGAGTTATCGTTGGTCATTGGACAAAGAGAAGGAGGTAAAGGGAGTTTTTGTAACTGCTCGTTATTCTAATGGTGGCTCTGGGTGCTTATCAGTTGAGGGGAGCCATATGGTCCAATAGATGCTTATTAATCTGGGTTAGTGCTGCCAGGGTGACTACATATTAACATTTGTAGCACTAGAAAAAAAGGGAGAAAAAGGTTTCCATAATAGAGATACTCTTCTCAATTAATGAGAGAATGTTCTGCTGCATAGATTTACATTAAAAGAATATCCAAGCTTTGGGAGGTTCTCTCAGATTCCAGCAGTGAGATTTTCTTCTAGTAGATTGTGTCTCTACCCTCTTCCAGCACTCCATAAAGAATGAAATGATGTATTAATGTAAAACAGTTAAACTGCCTTAAAGATTAGTGTGTTTTTAAAGCCAAAGCAGACTTGATGATATTTTTTTATTTTCATTATTATTTAGAATAAAATTGAAGCTATAAATCTGTGTGGGATTGTTCTAAATAATGTCAGATATAGGCGCTGGTATCCCATGGCTGGAGGGCTCTTGCAGACCTCATGGTGAAACCAACTCTTATGCCCTTATGCATTATGCAGATCTTTAAGAGGTGGGGGTCTAAAATCCCCCCATCCACCCATCAGCCCAATACTGATGGCCAACGGCCTTTTCCTTCCCTACAATTTTTTACATTTGTTAATGGTAAGATGGTGTACATGGAACCTATTATTGAATGAAGTCATACAGAAAGACAGTATGGGAAGTAACTGGGAATTGTTGAGGAAGCTGCAGCCCAGTTACTGTATTAAGTCTTAGCTTCAGTGAGAAAAATGGAAGATGCGTTTTAAAGACGATGTTTACTTTCCAGAATGTAACCATTATAGCAAACCTGTGCATTGTCCATGCAGGGAGAAGCAATAGGTTTACTTTCATTCCCTTTCCCCAGCAGCACATACTCCCCATGTTCATTAGCGGTTTTCCCCAGGTAGCAGTGACATGCCAAGAGCAGGGCGATGGAATCACCCTTATATATGTCCCATAGGTTAGTGGTCTGTAGGAGGAAGAATGCCCCTAACTTTGTGGTTGGTAGGAGGAAGAATATCCCCTAAATTGGTAGTCTTTGGGAGGAAGAACCCCCTTAAATAGGTGGTCAGTGGGAGGAAGAATGACCCTTAAATTGGTGGTCATTGGGAGGAGGAAAGGCCCTTATATTTGTGGTCAGTAGGAGCAAGAATGTCCCTTAATTTGGTGGTTAGTAGGAGGAAGAATGGCCCTTATATTGGTGGTCAGTAGGAGGAGGAATGGCCCTTATATTGGTAGTCAGTGGGAGGAATGGCCCTTATATTGGTGGTCAGTGGGAGAAAGAATGGCCCCCATATTGGTGGTCAGTGGGAGGAGGAATGGCCCTTATATTGGTGGTCAGTAGGAGGTGGAATGGCCCTTATATTGGTGGTCAGTTGGAAGAGGAATGGCCCTTATATTGGTGGTCAGTGGGAGGAGGAATGGCCCTTATATTGATGGTCAGCAGGAAGAGGAATGGCCCTTATATTGGTGGTCAATGGGAGGAAGAATTGCCCTTATATTGGTGGTCAGTGGGAGGAGGAATGGCCCTTATATTGGTGGTCAGTTGGAGGAGGAATGGCCCTTATATTGGTGGTCAGCAGGAAGAGGAATGGCCCTTATAAATGTGTTTAGTGGAAGGAGGAATGGCCCCTTCATTGATTGTCAGTGGAAGGAAGAATGACCTTTATATTGGTGGTCGGTGGGAAGAATGCTGCACCCTTGCCCATACAAGAGGCACCCTTCCCACTGAATAAATATGAAGCACTTTGGCATTAATGTTTTTTTTAATATCTAATCCCGTAAAATGAGCACCAACACATTTTAAAAAAAAGTCCACCCCCACTTGCAGAGTATTACCTGTACAAAAGACTCTTGTGATTGTAGAATATCAGAAAACATAGGCTATCTCAGTGTATAAAGTGTTGCCTCCACTTGGAATTATACCCTTAGGTTAATGGACTCTGTTGTCTGATATTGCTATGTATGGGGGAGGTATGTAACTGAATGAATGGGAGGGGGGGTTATAGTATATGCATGCATTAATACTGTATATTATGTTTTTTCATTCACAGAGAAGTGGGTGCTAAAAATCATGATCCCCCCCACTGGATGTCAAATACCCTATTTACATACAGGCAGGTAGCATGAATATCTTGGACATGATCCCCCCCAATACTCTCCTGGTTCTAAGGGTCAGCTAAAATATGTATATGCTCCATTTCTTGTCTTTCTTCTTTAGCAGGAAGGTTCATACGAGGACACCTCAGCTTTTTCCTAGACTGCCCTCCATCCCCTCTCTAGTGCAGCCATCTCCAGTACAAGAGGATTGATGAAGGAATGTCTGTGATTCAGCCCAGCCACATAATTTCCCAGACACTCCGGTGTTTTCTGCTTCCTAGTGACAGGTATTGTGAGACACCGACATAAATACTTCCCATTATACGCAGTGACTATAGTGCTTTCTTATCACACAGCTCAGACTGTGACCACACGTCCCATCAGTCAATCCGCACTAGACACAATGCTTGCATAAACGACATCTGTGTGGGTACCAAGGATGCACTGCGCAACAAGAAGAGCAATAGAGAAGGATGAGGCTTGTCATGTGCTGGTCGGATGATCTGCTACTATGAGATAAATCACAGATGCAAAGATGAATATTTAGGTTACCTCTAATTCGTTAATATGATGGGCAGGGCTGTCCTTATAATAAGGCAGCCTGACAACGGCATTCAAAGGGGCGCCCCCCCCCCCTTTCAATGACAACCACGCATATCCCCCTTAGTGACCATTCCCTGATGACACTATCAACCACCCCAAAGGAAGGACATCACCTCAGGGTGGAATTTACCAAGGGAAAGCCCTGATGATGGGTGTTTAGCACAAGAGGCTTCTGCCAATCAGGGGAGCTTTCAGTATTTTGTATTGCCTAGGTTCTTTTGTTCATAGTCTCCTAAGTGCTGGTGCACACCCATGTAACACCCTACAGCGCGGCAATCGTGCATGATTACGGGCGGATTGCCGCGTGGTAAGGAGCCGTATAGATGTGCGCTGATTGCGCTGTGGGTGCCGATATTTTCCAATGGCACCCCATTGGTATTGTATGGCTAATTCATATACTGCCATCTTGTGGTCATTCTAGTTATTGCTGATGTTTTCTGTGTTCCCTCCCATCTATGATGTATTTCCCCTTTCTTTATGAGACCAGTTGTTTCTAGTGTCATGGCTGACAGTAACATGACCACATGTTAATCTGCATTGCATGCTTGGAAACATTACTATCTCTGACCTTCAAATTCAGTCTGTTCATTCATCTGCTGTATCCTGTTGTCTGCTGTAACCTGCTGCGTTCCAATAAAGCACCTTCGTGGATGAAAAGGTGTAACACACATCACTTTCTGTGATGTGACTACTAGGCATTTAGTGATAGCCAGGGCTGTAGACAGCCTGGCTGGATTTGTAGAGGCAACTATATGGTTAATCCCAGGTGTCTAACATTGCCTGTACCCCCCTGGGCGGAGTAAGACTCTGTCATATTGTGGGACAGCCAATGGTGGATACCGTATTATGTGTACAATACAGCAGCCAATCACTGGGTTTTTCTCAGTCAGCGGTGCCTGCTGGGATAGAGTACATATATTGGTTGGAGCTGCCATGTGTTCTCTCTCTCTCTCTCTCGCAGGGACCAGCCATGTATTAGGGCTGGGTCCTGTTCAGCCTGCCCCCCAGGCTAGGCAGAGGCCTGAGGGTGGGCATTGGCTGATGTAAGGGAAAAGGTTTCCCTGAGGCTTCCAACATGAAGGAGGCCTTAGAGATGGAAAGAGGAAAAGAACCAGGACCAGTGCAGGCTCTTGAAGCACCCTGGAACTATGTGGGTTTCAGAGCATGGTCAGTGTTTTTCCTGGATTGAGGATCTGCATCCAACTGGACTGTCTGGTACATCAATGGTTATCTGATGTGGTCGAGTGGATCTGCATTCTACTCTTACAAGGTCCGGTGAGTCTGGAGCTTCTGATGGTTACCCCTGGACACGTAGAACCCCTACACCCTCTCTCCCAAAGAAAATGTTCAATAAACTGTTTACTTAGCATTCTATTACTGAAGTGAACATCAATTTATGGGCACCAGTAGAGGGCGGTTAGTACTAATGGGGCGCAGTTGGAGATCAACCCCTAGACCGACTAGATGTGGACCGGGCAAACAGCGGCTCCCTCCGGGGAGTTATCACTACAAAGGTATTTGGTGAGTTCAGCTATCTGGTAAGGATTGTCCGCAGTAATTATATCTGCTTATATAGGACAGGCATAGAGGTCTCAGCGAGGGATAAATTGCTAATACAACAATCAGAGTCAGAATTACTATATTATACCCTTCCCCCCTAAAGAAATGATAGATGCATTTCATCATTATTTATACAACTTTTATAACACAAATATAAGTTTAATTTTTATATAGTTACTGTCAACTTTACCATGATTAAACAGATTTACCCGGGTTAAATGATGGCTTCCCATTGGAAAACAAGGCGTCTGAATGAGATCAGATTATAGTGTGGCCCCCATTTGATGTGATGTGGCTACTAGACATTTAGGAGTCTATTCCCTAAGCTGCCGAGGGCAGCTGAGTGAACAACCGACCCCAAGTAAAGTGAGCCGAACACTGTTCGGCTATTCACTTCAGGCTTGTACGGCTGATTTCAGCCGTATATCGGCTTGCTTCGCATGACTTCGGGTCGGCCGAGCATGTTCGGCTGACCCGAAGTGCAGAAGGAGTTCGAACCTCCGGCAGGCTACTCGCTGCTGTTCGGCCTATTCTTATAGATGCCGAACAGCAGTGAGTGAATAGCCGAATACCGCTGAGCGGCATTCGGCTCGGCTGTTCTGCTCGTTCCCTCAGAGGTAACGAGCAGAACAGAAAAATAGATCAAAAAAAGTAAATAGAAAACGATTGTGCGGAGCTAGCAATGACAGCTAGCTCCGCCCAACAGTTTTCTATTGGCCGGCGGTTCTGCTGCCGTACAAAAAAAACACTCTCCAGGGTGCTCTGGGATTTTCCCGCTCCCGGCCGCCCAGGAGAGCAACACTGCTTTTTCTTTTTTTTTTCTTTATTCTGACATGGAGTTGTGTCAAAATAGAATTTTTTTTTTTATAATTTTTGCCCATTGAAATGCATTGCTAGATTCCTATTGGCTATTTCAATTTGCAATAGCCAATAGTTCTCTGAAGCCGCAGCGGCCGGGAGGAGAGGGAGCACTGACATGTGTGATCAGAGCCGCCGTGGCTATCTTACGGCCAATCGTATTTTTCCGGGGGCAGCGTGCCATCCTCTTCTCTCTGGGCCCCCCCGAAATGGCAGAACACCAGGTCCCGGTCTCAAGTGCGACCGCTGCGACCCCGACAGTGCCCCCAGGCTAGGCCTAAGGCCTGGGGGGTGGGCATAGGCTGGTGTAAGGGAAAGGTTTCCCTGAGGCCTCCAACATGGAGGAAGCCTGTGTTGCTGTAAGAGGAAGAGACACAGGACCAATGATGGCTCTTGATGTACCCTGGAACCCAGAGGACTTCGGGAGTATGGTCGGTGTCTTTCCTGTTTGAGGATCTGTGTCCATCCTGCTTATCTGCTATTTCAGTTGCTGTCCGCTGCCTCCCAAGTGGATCTACACTGAGGTGCCAACCAGGTCTGGTGAGTCTGGAGCTCTTGTCAGTTACCTCTGGAAGCTTAGAACCCCTATAGCCCCTCTCCCCAGTGAAGATGTCTCACTAAAACGTTATTCAGCATTATATTACTGAAGCGGACATTAGTATGTGGGCACCAGAAGAAGGGCGGTTAGTGCTAATGGGTGGGCAGCTGAAGATCCTTCCCTAGACAGACTAGAGATGATCCGGGCATTCAGCGGCTCCTTCGGGGGTGAGCGCTACAATAGTGTAAGGCTTCCATTGAGAAAGATACTCGATATTTTGGTATTAGTCTGTAAGTAGAGTAAATCGTTTGTAAATGTATATATACCTTGTATGTATGTGTTGCAATGTATTCCCAATGTTCCATTGGTTTGAAAAGCAAAAAATAACAAATGATAAAAAAAATAAAAATTAAATTAAACATTTTCAAACAAAACCTGAAAACAAATATCAATAATAATCATCGGACATTGTTGTATCGCTAATGACACCGAGTACAACTGATGAATGTTATCATATGGTGACCGGTGTGCCTTCTATGAGTTATTCCTACTAATGGAGACATGATTCCCCGCGGGACAGATCTGTGATTGTCGTCATCTGACCAGCAGATGGAGTCTCATCACTACACAATATGTGGACTGAGAAGTCGCAGTGAAGAGATGAGGGAGGGAGATGTTTTGGTATTCTGCTGGGAGGAAGCAATTAGAAGTGTTTATATACAACTTGTCAACTCCAATTTAGGATTCTCATGCAAAATGATTTATTTACAAGACAATAATGTTCCTTCTGTGAGTGTCTGGAGCAGAATGTCTTCTCAGCGCTGTGACAGACAATCCGCGGTGATACCCAGTGACCTACAGCAGCCAATCAGAAATAAGCTTATACCAGGTGGACAGAAAGCTGGAATCTGGGTGGTTGCCGGAGTCACATGACCTAAAGCTTTGTTTTATAAAACTCGGAGATGTAGAATGATTTACTAACGGAGCTGAGAATGTTCACACCACCACGCATCTCTGTACTAGCCAACACCACACCTCCATGTATTTCTGTACTAGCCAACACCACCCCTCCATGTATTTCTGTACTAGCCAACACCACACCTCCATGCCATTCTGCACCAGCCAGCACCACACCTCCATGCATTTCAGTACTTGCCAACACCACACCTCCATGCATTTCTGCACCAGCCAGCACCACACCTCCATGCATCTCTGTACTAGCCAACACCACACCACCATGCATTTCTGCACCACACCTCCATGCATCTCTGTACTAGCCAACACCACATCACCATGCATCTCTGTACTAGCCAACAACACATCACCATGCATCTCTGTACTAGCCAACACCACATCACCATGCATCTCTATACTAGCCAAACCCACACCTCCATGCAATTCTGTACTAGCCAACACCACACCTCCCTGCATCTCTGCACCAGCCAACACCACACCTCCATGCATTTCTGTACTAGCCAACACCACACCACCATGCATCTCTGTACTAGCCAACACCACACCTCCCTGCATTTCTGTACTAGCCAACACCACACCTCCATGCATTTCTGCACCAGCTAACACCACACCTCCATGCATTTCTGCACCAGCCAACACCACACCTCCATGCATTTCTGCACCAGCCAACACCACACCTTCCACCCCCCCCCCCCCATGCATTTCTGCACCAGCCAACACCACACCTCCATGCATTTCTGTACTAGCCAACACCACACCTCCATGCATTTCTGTACTAGCCAACACCACACCTCCATGCATTTCTGTACTAGCCAACACCACACCTCCATGCATCTCTGCACCAGCCAACACCACACATCCTTGCATTTCTGTACTAGCCAACACCACACCACCCTGCATCTCTGCACCAGCCAACACCACATTTTCATGCATTTCTGCACCACCAAACACCACACCTCCGTGCATTTCTGTACTAACCAACAGCACACCTCCATGCATCTCTGTACTAGCCAACACCACACCTCCATGTATTTCTGTACTAGCCAACACCACATCACCCTGGATTTCTGTACTAGCCAACACTACACCTCCATGCATTTGTGCATTTGCCAATGTCACAATAATGTGCGTTTCTGAACTTAATTGCACAATTTCTGATACAACACCAGTGTGCACTTTTGCTCTAACTGGTATCTTCTTATTTACTGGCCAACACCGCAGCAGTGAGCACTTCTCCGCTTGCCAACACCACACCTGCAGGCACTTTTGCTCTTGGCAACGTCACATGTGTGTTTCTGAACTCGTCAGCACTTTTACACTCGGGAATACTGCAGCAGTGTGCACTTCTGTAGTCACCAACAAACACTTTTACACTTACCAACACTGCGCCAGCACACACTATGGCACTCGTCAATACCGCGAAGACGCACACTTTTGCATTCACCAATACCTCAATGACATACACTTTTGTACTTGCCAACAACACTCCAATGCACACATATGCACTTGCCCATACCGCAGCAGTACGCACTTCTGCCTTTGCTGTAATGCTCCCCTTTGCACTCACTAATGACACAGCAATGCGCACTTGCCAATACCACAGTAACATACACTTCTGCGCTTACTAACACCACAACAATACATTTTTCCGCAGTTGCCAAAACTGCAGCTAGATGCATATCGACACTAACAGACACCACAACATCGCACACATTTGTGTTTGCCAACACCGACACACACTTCTGTATTCATCCTGTACTACAAACGGGCCCTCTTGTTCTAGCATGCTTCTAGCATGCTTTAAAATAAGTGCTCCCTGTCCTCTGTAGTTACAGCCACTGTGGAGAAAATGATCCTCACAGTTCAAAGTATTAGCCATTCAACTGTGTTTACTTTAGAAATTAGGGGGCTGGCAGGCTGCCAAAACACTGCTGCCAGGGGGGAGCGGAGCCACTGAGAGAAAGTGAAACTGAGAAAGTTCAGCTGCAAAATTGTAGGATATCTACACAGACTGGAGTTATACCATGTTTAAAAACTACTAGGAGTAGTAAACTCCCAGCATATCCTCTCCTGTTATAACATCAGCATTGTAATAGGAATACATGCTGGAGGTGTTTCTGATAATACAATCAAAGCTTACATGACAAATATCCCTTTTATGTAATGAGTGCCGCCTTCTGTCTGCCCATCATTTCCAACGACTTCCCGGATTCCCAGTGTGCTTTGCCTCTCTTACCCTGCGGCTTCATGTGATGCAATCTCTTTTTCACAACACTACATATCCCATCATGCATTGCTTCCAGCATGCAATAATAATGTTACATTGCTCAGAGTTGTAGTCCAGAGTAGGGTCGCTCTTCTGGGAAGGATTTCCACAAGGCTTGCATCGTGTCTGAGCCTATTTAACCAAAAGATAATTTGTAAGGTCAGGTGATGCTGATGAGTGAGAAGACCTGGCCCACAATCAGTGTTCCGATCCATCCCAATGGTGTTCAGTAGTGTTGAGGTCAGAGCTCTGTGCAGGACACTCTAGTTTACAAACTTCTAGATGGATCTGGTTATTAGGTTTGGGATGGAACTTATGAAAATTCATTATAGACATACAGATTTATTTTTAGCTTTTGGCTAAAGATACCCTTTAATAGACTGTGTGCCCCTCTCATAAGGACCTAAGACCGGGTATATCTCAAATTAGCTATACCTGGCCTTAAAAGAGAACTATGGGGTAAGTGTTTTTCCTCATAGTTCTCTTAAGGGTGACGGGAGGACATATACTAGCGTCCTCCTGTGACCCAAAGCTCAGTATATTGCAAGCTATAGCTCATGGTATACTAAGACCACCGCAGCCGGGACAGATCCTGACTGTCGAGATCCACCCAGCTGCGTGACTGACAGCTGGCTCTGCCTATCTAGAGGCAAAGCCAGCTGTGTCCGGCCCCTCCCCACCCGTTCCTCCAGTTAGCGCTGGAGGATCGGGGAGGGGGGAATCCCTGTGAGGAGCCGTGAGTGACAGTCACGGCTCTCTGCAGGGAGATGATCGAGAAGTGAGCAAGCGACGGTATGCGTTCGCTCACTTCCCGATCTATTGAGCCGACCTGTGACAGTTTCATTGTCACACGTCGGCTCGAACTATGAGGGTGATTGATTTTCACTCACCTCATAGTTCTCCTTTAAATTGACTCCAATTCATTTGGCCATAATGGAGATATTTTGCAGAAAATGAGTTTTGATGAAAGTTCGGGGAAATGAAAACTTTTTTTTTTCTCTCACCCCTAATAATTATTCCTCATAAAACAGTTCAAAGGAATATCAATATTTAAACCATCTGGAAACAATAATTTTTTCTTCAAAAACCCCTCTTTGTTTCTATTTTAGAAATGTCTCCAAGCCTATTGGAACCCTCCAGAGTATCATTCCCATAAAACATAACCGATGAGATGTTTATTACAATGTTTGCTAAAATCCAAAGACACGCTATGTGATTTCTTCCCTTTTCAAGTACCATAGACATGGTCAGTCAGCCTCTTTGTGTACATAAAGACCTTGGTGGTGTACACAGGGCCGGATTTACTCTCCCTGCTGTCCCAAGGCCAGGTTCCTCAATGCGCCCCCCTCCCCACCAACTAC
>NW_017307397.1:423534-423988 GCF_000935625.1 Nanorana parkeri | reverse complement strand
TTAAAATTATTGTCTTATTATTTTTACCTTTTAATTTTTTTAATTTAATTATTATTTCTTCTTATTTTTTATTATTTTTTTATTTTTATTTATTCAATTATTTTTTTTATCAATTTTTCTTTTCTCCACTTAACTGTATTGCTATCAGACAGGAGCTAACAAGCCCCTGTGTGATAGCATTTGGAGGTGACAGGTTCTCTTTATTGACCCTGTCACCTCCAATACAGGAGTTCTAGCACAGGACTGTGCTGGAACTCCTGTGATAACTGAGAGTGGAAGGCTGCGAGTGCAGCTCTCCCCTCTCACTGTTTACACGGAGCTGCTCTGCTCCCTGCTCTGCCCCCCGCTCTCCATCCTGAAGACATCGGCAGCCAGCAAGGAGAGATACTCGGCAGCGGGGGGGAGGACAGAGCCAGCGAAGAGAGAGGTAGGCGTGGCGGGGGGAAGGACAACC
>NW_017307397.1:416957-423015 GCF_000935625.1 Nanorana parkeri | reverse complement strand
AGTGTAGATGCAGCTAATAGAGAGGTAGGCGTGGCGGGGGGAAGGACAGCCAGGCTGCAGTCTTATTACAGTGATCTCGGCGACATCGCCGAGACCACTTGTAAACAAACAAGCGGCTTCCCCACACTACATTTAGTCCTGATTGGCCAAAGTAGGGCTAAATGTAGAAAACAACTTACTGCCTGGCGCCCGGAACTGCATTTTCCGGGCGTCGGGGTATTCGACACTGCTGCTGCACCCTCCCACCCCGAGCCTCGGTGGACTTGTGGCAAATCCGGCCCTGGGCGTACAATGGGTCACATAAGACCTGATGGGAGTATATTGTAATAGACCAGGAGAAGGTAAACTCTGGCCCTCCAGCTGCGGTGAAACTACAAATCCCACCATGCATCTGGGAGGCATGCCTGGTGCTGTCAGAGTCTTGCAATACCTCATGCGATTTGTAGCTGCTGGAGTGACAGAGTTTCCTTTTAATAGACTTTGGGTGACTTTATAATTTCCTGGTGGGCACTTCGGTGACTACTTTACAACACACACAGGGACCATGGGGAACAAAAGTAGCCCCCCCCTCCAGAAGGAAGGACAGTGTCAGCACCAATTCAGAGATGATTTGAGGAACTACAGTCGAGTGATACACAAATAAGATACAGTTTTACACAAAGAAGATACATTTCTGGTAATACTTATGGTACTTGAATGCATTTTTAAGATTTACCTCCTGAGTTTAGTGTTACTTTAAATGCCCTGATTTAGCCATATATTCCCATATTGTGTATTTCAGGTGTCCAGAAAGATTCGCTTGAACATACTGAACAATGTTGGCATTTTCTGTCCGATTACAGTCTTATCAGATGAGCTCTCCACCCTTCCCCAGTACACCAGTAATTCACTTCACATATTATTGTGGTCTCTACTTCGAGGGCAGGGCCTGCTCACTGTCAGAAATTTTAAAGAATTGTCCTTTAATTTGTCTTCTTTTGTGACAATGAATATTATTGTTCTTAAGAAAGATTCGGGGGAATTGAGATGTCCGAGGAGATGATGAACGATGTTCTTCTCATTTGTAGAGATCCGCAGGTCAAATGAAGAGGAAATAATATGTTCTGCATACTTGATATCTTCTTGACGCGAAAGCACCCATTTTCTAGCCTAAACTAATCCTTCGGTCTCTATTTAGCGGAAAACTTCCTGCCGATCTATCAAATTAAGGATCTGCGGATCAAGGGGGAGATAAGGGTGAGGTAAGCACAGTGTGTAAATGACTCTTAGGTCTGTATATTCAATCCTTCAGTGCTCTCATCGGTTCTCCTGGCCAAATCTTCTTCCAGCTATGCCATCTTATGCTATGTATTAGGAATACGTTCAACAAAATCACTGGACATATTGTAAGCCGGATTTATAGGACAGATAAAAAAATGACACTAAAGGTCTGTTTTAGTTGTGCCTTATGCAACATAATAGGGTTCAGCATTATATTAAAATATGTTTACCCTTAAAGCTGACCTTTACACTGAAAAATCAAATTCTACCAATGCATCCCACTGTGTATGATGATTAATAATGACATAGACATGTCAGGTGTAAAATGCTGCGATTGTGAAATACTTACACTTGCAGAGCATTCACTTCCTGCTTTGAAAGGGCAAAATGACTTCAGTTTGCCAAAGCAATGCATACTGGGATTGCCTTGTCATCAGGAGAGCATTGCTGGGAAATCTCATCTGTAATCTCAGGACATCTCAGGGAAAGGCATTTTCCTCCCCTGAGATGATGTGCATGGTCACATGTCCTAGTCACATGTCTAGTCACATGTGCCAGAAATCCAGGAAGTAAAAGGAGAGCTTGTAATCTGCCCTCAGTAAACATGGCCACTATGAGAAGACTGGGGAAGAAAAGAGAAATAAGGAATGCAAAGAATACAAAGCCGGGAATTATCTAGAAGTATGTATGTGTTTGTAGATTGTCATCACTAAACATTTCTAAAGATGTGCTTTTTGTTATTTTAAAGATATGGGTAAAGGTCCGCTTTAACAGATGAAGATGTTTGATTGATGACTATAGGAGAAGAAGAGTCATCAGAACTCAGTTGAAGATCAAAGAACAACATGAATTTGTTCTTTAAAAGTCAAATATTGCCAATGTTTCATGACCTCACGTACCTTGCTGAAGGCGACATACTGTTGGCCACCATACGACCTTAAGGAAGGGACACTGTGAGGTCCTGAAATGTTGGACATGTTTGACTTATGTGATGTTTGAAGAAATAATACATGTTGTTCTTTGGGCTTCTATTGTGTGCTGGTGACTCCGCCAAATGTTGCTGATCACTACGAGCATCCTCCATTTATAGGGGTCATAGCACTGTATTGAGTGCAGCCCAGAACTACAGTATATCTGTAACTGTAGTAATGTCATAGATATTGTCAGTTCCAGCATCCAGCCAAATACAGAGTTATGGCCACTAGATGAATCACAGGAGGAGCACAGGAAATACTTACTGAAGTCTCACTCACTGTCCATCACCTTCAGCACATACACAGTCCTGCTGTATGACTGCTGTCCCTGACAACCTCCTGCAGCAGTCCCTGACCACTTGCATGTTCACAATTCCAAACACTTGTGTAGCATGCCCACAGTGTCTGCCTACCTCCGGCCACATTTGCAAAGTTCCTGAACAGGTTGTAGTATCTCCACAGATCTACACCCTTGTGTAGCAAGTCCACAGTTCCTGACCACCTTCTGCCCCATCTACAAAGTCCATCCTACAGCATTTCCACAGTTCCAAACACATGTGTAGCATGTCCACCGTCTCTGACAGCCTCTTGCAGAATATACAAAGTCCATGACCACTTCCTACAACACGTCCATGGTTCTAAACACATGCACAGCATTTCCACAGTCTCTGACCACCTCCTGCCATGTTTCCGAAGTCCCTGATCACTTCCCGCAGCATGTCTACAGTTCTAAACCCTTGTGTAGCATGTCCACAGTCCTTAGCCACATCCTGTAGCATTTCCATACTTCCTGACTATCTCCTGTATCATGTACAGCATATGACACTGTCCACTCTTCAGTATGTCTGCAGCCCCCAAAAACCCTCTACTATACTCAACCCCTGAAGATAGTTCATAGTCTCTATCTGCTTTAACATCATGTCCACAGCCCCTGACTACCTTCTGCAGCAGTCCATAGTACCTTACTGTCTCCTATAGCATGTGTGCAATGTGGGTCTCCTGTAGCATGCAGCAGTTTTTGACCATCTCTTGTAGCATGCCTTTGAGTTGTCCCTGGCGCACAGCAGTCTTAAAAGAGGAAACTGAATTCTGTGTGCCCAAAAAGGCAGGAAGCGTACAAGGTACTAGTCAACTGTCCGTGGGCCCCCAGCAACCAATCTTTCTTCATTACCGACACACCATGCCTTGTTCTGCACACTCTGTGTGGAGGCAGCCATCTCGGTGAAGGCAGGGCTTTGATTCCTCATGTCAGAACCTCCAGCAAGGAGAACTTTGGCCAGCACAGTAGTTACATCACCAAATCTCACTCCAAGTCTGCCAAAGGCTAGAAGTTACAAGGCAGCAGTTCCTTAGATGATCTCACACTGCAGATATACAGCTATGAGGTTGTAGGCACCCTCACATATCAGGACATTATTTTTTAGAAGGAATGCCAGACACGGTTCTGCTGAGACACAATTAACATTTCTAAATGTCCCTATAGCACAGCAAATCTTCACTTTTTCACTTCAGTTGACTTTAGAATGCGGAAGCTGTTCCTTGTATATAAAGCATCAAAAAATGAAAATCAATGCAAATATTGTGATAAATATATCAGAGTCTACAGCCCTTTGAAACTTTTCCTGCCCCACTTGAGGCCCCTTATACAGGAGAATGTAAGGCGTTATTGTAAGAGTATCAAATACATAATTAAAATGTAATGATGTAATTATGATGAAAACAGGCAGCGCAGTCCCTACACTGGCTTCCACTCGACCAGAGGATAAAATTCAAAATATTAACAACCACTTACAAAACCATCCACAACTCCGCCCCCGTATATATTTCCAACTTTGTCTCAAAGTATCACCCTAACCGTCCACTCCGCTCATCCGAAGACTTTCTGCTTTCCAGCTACCTTGCCAACTCCCAACTCCCATACTCGCCTCAAGGACTTCTCTAGAGTCTCTGCCATCCTCTGGAACTCTTTACCCCAACCTATCCGTCTATCTCCAACCTTGACTGCCTTTAGGCATTCCCTAAAGATTCATCTCTTCGGGGAAGCCTATCCCACCTCAACCCAACCACTGAACCATCACGTTCTCAAACAATTCATCCCCACACAGCGTCCTCCTCATGTATCACTTCTCCCTTTTAGATTGTAAAGCGCTACACAAACTGTTGGCGCCATATAAATCCTGTATAATAATAATAATATTAGAATAAAAAGAAATATTGAAAAAAGTATCACTGCTAAAAGCTACAGATTTATAGAAATAGTAAATAAATACATAAACTTTATATAATAGTATTAGATGTATGCTATGTAATCTACAAGAGAACATTGGAAATATGAACACATTATTAGTTTGCACATATCTGTGATTGGATATGTATTTCTTTACATTTATACTAGACATGTGCACCGGCCAAAAATTCGTTTTGTTTTGATTCGGATTTTGCGTTACTTAGTTTTTCGGGATACGGGTCCGAAAGTCAATTTGTTTCCGGATTCGGTTGCGGATGAAATTCATTAGCGGTAGTCTGTACAAACGGTTGTTTCCGTTTCGTGTTCGTTTCGTTGCAGCAGTGATATTAAAAAAATCATAATAAAAAAAAAAATGTTACTTTGCTGCAACGAAAATTCGTCCACAAACGAAAAATCATATAGACTACCGCTAGCGAATTTCATCCAAAA
The DNA here is from genome assembly GCF_000935625.1 of Nanorana parkeri. Classification (NCBI taxonomy): domain Eukaryota; kingdom Metazoa; phylum Chordata; class Amphibia; order Anura; family Dicroglossidae; genus Nanorana; species Nanorana parkeri. The sequence continues at coordinate 418,104 of NW_017307397.1, read as the reverse complement.
TGTCATCGTCGGAAATTCGGATTCGTTATTTCTGTTATTCGGAAATTCGGACACATCCAAATCTCCAAAAAAAGAAGATTCGTCCGAAAACCAAATTTCTTTTTAAACGAATCGCACCGATTCCGGTATCCCTACTACCCTACTGGTAGTCTATCACAGAAGTGAGCTTGGAGCGGTGACTACTTTACAACACACACAGGACCATGGGGAACACAAGTAGCCACCCTCCAGAAGGAAGGACAGTGTCAGCACCAATTCAGAGATGATTGGAGGATCTACAGCCGAGTGATACACAAATAAGATACATTGTTGGTAATAGTTAGGGGACTTGAATGTATTTTTAAGATTTAACTCCTGAGTTTAGTGTCACTTTAATGATGGATGAAGTGATTTTGTTGACATTTATTCGAACACGTCTAATTTAGACATTTTATCCCACATGGAAGGAGAAGCGCGGTTGGAACAGTCATCTCCAGAGCTGTGTAATTAGCATCTCACATTGAGAAGCTAAAAAAAATCTGCAGTTGTAAACTATCTGAAGTGGCTTTTCCTAAACCAAGTTGTGCTGGGAAGCATTCCCTTTATATAATCGGAAATGTCATCTTGGAGAGGGGTGGAGTTCAAAGTGACAGGACATTTCCATCGGTGAGAAGAGGATGGGCATATATAAAATAATGAGGAGTATGTTTATAAAAGTTTGCATAGCTTATTCACCAGCAAAAACGCATGTACATTCCTCCTGTGCAAGCTAACCAGCTGTAGTGAGAAAGGGGCAAAAACGAATTTTCACAGAGTAATTTCATGCAGAACAAGAGGAGTTGAAAAAATACTGCATTATGGTCACTAGATGCAGCTGGGGATCATAGGAAATACATACATGTAACCAAGGAGATACAATGTTACAATTCAAGAAAGCAATGGAGGCAATGCGCATCTAAATGTTACCATTGCTATCCCTGTAGTATCAGCGGTTACATTTATATCATTATCATCCTCCAGTAGTCTCTAAAATTGCAACATGCTATCACAATACTAACATGTAGTACAAAGCAAATACACACAAGTTTTTGACAAGCCCTGTATTTGAAAAAAAAAAAAGAAAGTCCCATGATGTCAGTCATGCCAACCAGTAAATGATGGCTGCCGA
>NW_017307397.1:368286-416891 GCF_000935625.1 Nanorana parkeri | reverse complement strand
CCAAAAAAAAAAATTATGCTGACCACAAACACGTTCATGTCCTTTCTGACAGACTCCTTGACTTGAATGACAGCTCCAGCAGCTGAATATAAACAAAGGGATGGGTATGCTGGTGACATCAATGACCTAATATTGCTCCATGTGAACAGCAGCTTGCTCCATTGTATACATTTAGCCGTGGGGTTAGGAATGCCCCAGCTGTCAACTGAATGGGATTCTGGTGATGCCATTGACCAAATATGCATCCCTACCCCTTAGTTGTTTTGATGAAAGAAATTTGCCCTCGTCTGTGTGTGTTAGTCCACCGCACAAAACCACAATAAGCATATGAATGTAGAGCATTTGCTGCATAATAAAGGCAATACCAGGAAATGGTGGTAAACTTGTATCCTTAAAAAAACCAAACAATGTTTTTGAAACTTGAGCGAGTCCCATTCTATAGGTACAGAGGTGCTTACGAATGTGACTCAACACTGCAGATAAACTACAGTGAAATGGGGAAAGTAAATGTGTTTTATTTTACCTACAATAATAGAAATCCTCTTATTGTGTATCTACACCAAATTTAGGTTTGGATAGCATAGGGAAGGGTTAGAACTTCTGTTGGGTTATTCCTGTCTGTGTCTTGCTGGGGAGATTCACCCCTCTTTTTGTCCTTTATGACCCTGATAGAAAATCCAGAATTCTACAGTTGTCACCAGAACAGAGGTGATGTGTAATCTTCCAGTGGGGACAACTGACCACTTGACACCTGTCCAAGATGGGAATTCCTCTTGCTTTGTAGAGATTTCCTCTCACTTCCTGTTGATTCTCTGGGATGGGAAGTGAGGGAAAATCTCCCCAATGGGACAGTAAAAAACAAAAAACAAAACCTTGTCGGGTTTTCCCTAATCTGCCTCACCCAAAATTTATCAAAATGGCTTTTTATAATTTCTAACCAATCATGTTTTATAATGTTGTTTCTGTAGGAAATACTCGTGGAAATCAGACTATAGAACAATAATTCACTATAAGAAGAGCTCCAGTCTGATGGGAAATCGGTTGTCTGAGATTTGCAACATTTTATTTAATTTGTTTTGTAAACATTGTAAAGATTCTGTTAATCTTGGCGTCAAGTTCTATCCTGCCTACAACTCTCAATTCTCACAGTTTGCCGTTTCCTTCTGACCAGCTGTGTGAACAATCTTAATTCCTTTACATTCTGTGAATATTTTCGGTCCCTTTAAATCGCAGAATCGTGTCATCCCTGTGGATTTTGTCTTTGTTTTAATTGATTGCCGGACAGTTGGGAGCTATTTCCTGCCATTGTCCTGCCATCCGTTGGCTCCTCTGAATATTTGACGAAATCAGTTGGGAAGTATCCGCCATTAACACTTGCCATACATAACAAGGGATGCGGCGCTTTTAGCAAAAGGACATTTAGCAGAAATACCAGTTGTTCTTGTTTTGACATTGGCTGAAGCTGAAGATTTGTCCCTCAAAATGTATCTGGTCAACATTGCGGTTAAAAAGTTGACCTGTCTGAGCTTTAGCACAGCATTTTTTGTCTCAGAAGGTAAGGGGCTAAGAAACCCCCTTATGTGATAGCAAAAGAAGTGACAGGTCCTCTTTATGGAGACATCAGGGGTCTCTAAGACAGATCTCTGCTTCATCAGCTTCTCTCCAGCGTCTGAAGCTGGAGAGTGACACGAGAATGCGGAAGTGATGTAATATACATGACTTCCGCATTCTGACAGCGGAGAGGGGACCGGAGGGAGATCGTGTACCGACCTCCCTCTGATCCCTGTCAGAGAAGCACTATGCTGGTCCCGGGCTCGCACTGGGCATAGCGGAGCCCGGGACCAGCGTGACAACGAGAGCGAGAGGGGGGGCGCGGAGGGAGGGGGGGGACGGGCCGGCAGCTTATACAAGCGAGAGCTGGCGGATCGCTTGTATGTTAACGGGCATCGCTGCCTGTTTTTAAATTGACGGCGTTTCCCGCTCGCACGCGCCGCACGGCCTGTTACATCCAGGAAGCTCCCGGCCGGCTGTATATGTACATTGGCTGGCTGGGAAGCAGTTAAAGGAGCTACGAGATGTCTTCAACATTACAGAACAAGTCATTTTGAATGTTACCAACTACTACAATCTGCATAGCAATTTTTGTGTTTCTGAGTCCCCGAAACATAATTTTATTACCTGTTGATCATGCCAGTAGATCCCTTATTTTTTTTTTAGCATAAGCCTTTATTGTTACAGAATATAAGATATGCAATAACAGAAACAGTACATTTGGGACAATAAGTTAGATGACATAAAAATCTACAACATATTGTACTGTAGTTGTGCAGACTCAGTAGCATATCAATCATCAAATGTGTCTGGAACAAGGAATAAGGTACCTCATATTCGTTGTGATTAGAGTATAGAATAAGAAACTTTGAGAGTTAAAGTGAAAGAAACTAAGTAAGAAGTATAAGACATATTACAACAGCTTCAAAATGAGAAAGCTGAAAACATAAAGTAAAAGAGAGTGAATTAGGTCAGATTACAATGTAATTCACAATAATAAACTAGATCATATAAGTGAGAGTTATATCATTTAGATTCTCGCAAGTTGTTACAGAATTGCTATGACAAGTGAGGTAAGTAAAAGGTCTAGATTAAAGGAGTGTTTAGTATTTGAACATACATATGCATAAGCATAAGCAGATGGCTACTGGTGAACGGTGGGCCAAAGATGTGAATAATATTTTATTTTGGGAGCATGTAATGAAGTACTAGTAATGAGGCACTAGTTATAACGTTATCCACCACCCAATTGGTGGGGGTTAGTCCTCTAGTAAAATTGCACATGTGTACCCGTAATCCTATAATGTATAGACGGTAGTAGACAAAAGGAACAAATTCATATCCCGTCTACTGTTATTGGATGTATCTTTTTGAATAAAATCATGCCAATCAGGTAAGCTTGTCCATAGAACAGTGGGACCGGAGCTTGCATCTAATATATCCATAGATAACAATTTGAACAGGTACATTTTCAAATCTGAAATTTGGGGAGGATCTTTCAGAATCCACTTTTGTAAAATAAATTTTTTTGCTCCTAGTAAGCAAAGATGCTCCCAGCGCTGGTTGCTGAGCCGTGGATAAAGGTAGTGAATCATGAAATAAACATATTAACGGGTCAATATCTCTTGTTATGCCAGTGATGGATTGCATATAGGATAAAGTGAGGGTCTAAAATGATTGAATGGCGGGAAGCAGGTCCACAAAAAGGTGAGAGATCCCTTATTTTTAACTATCTTTATTGTTTTGGGGTTGAAATACTGGAAATCTCCATTGCCTGAACCACAGCTGGCAAATAAAAATATATTGAACATATCATACAAGTTGTACAGACAGAACAAACACTATCGTTTCCTTTGCAAATTGGTTATCCAAACATTCTGTCTGCAGCCAAGTTCTATTATGTGGCTATAGACAGAGAAGTCAGCAGAAGGCGCTCCTTCACCGTGTACTACTCAGTGCTGCCATTTCATGTATGATTGATTTCCTCTTCCTTGGAGGAGGCTAAAATAGCACATTCTGTATCTCTATCTGTCAGAGGCTGATTGTCCTCCACGCTGCTCAGGAGGAAATTATTAGAAAGAGTTCTTCAATCATTTTTTGGTGATAATGTCTCTGTTTGCTGGTGTGCAGCGTACACGTGGACACTTCGTGTTTAGGTTTATTTTTAGCCCATTGGGTCATCAAGCTGGTTCTCACACCCCAAACCACTGACCAGTCATCTCTACATGTAATGCAGATAAAGCAGACATAATAAGCACAATTCAAAACAAATCTGCGGTTACTTATGATGTAATAAGTGGGTACAAAATAATTTCATTTCTGGCAGGAGTAACAGGTATCTTATTATTGTATGGAACAGATAGAACAAAATGCTTTTAATGGCATATTCACCAGGCCAAAAGGGAGCAAATAAGAGAGGTTCATTGTTGGGGGTGGGCTTATACTTTAAGCAGGATGACTGAACAGGACATGAGTTGTCTCTTTTCATGAGAAGTTTATAACAATTATAATAATTATCTGAGGTTCTAATAGGCACCTTCACCTTGGGGGCCCATTCCCTTGCAGTTGGCGTGCGTTATGGTCCATATAATGCTCGTGTGAGTTGAGTAAGGGGAGGTTGAAGGTGTTATTACAATACATCACAATGTTTATTTTTTCCTGTTTTTTTAAAACTTTATTGAAATGTCACAAAATGACCCTTTACCGCTTCCCAGCGGGCCGTTGTAATTAAACGGCTGGCTGGGTGCTTCTTGAATGTGACTGGGCATTGCAATCTGCCTGGCGCGACTGGGTGCCATTAGAAAATAATGGCACCACCAGCGCGATCAGCGGGGGTATGCGATTCTGTCACTGTGCAGCCATCCGAGCGGTTTCATGCACGATTGCCATGCAGTCACGGATCACCCAGGTGTGAACCTGGCCTCAGGTTGAAGAACACCTTCTCCCTTCTTTAGTCTACAAGTGTCATTCTTGCCTTTCTCTTGTCCCCCTCCCGTCTGTTATCCCTTCATACCTCTGTTACATTATGTGCGGGTCTTAGTCCACCATAACACAGCCTTTAAATGTAAAGACAAAGCAATACAAATGATGGCCAAACGGAAGTCACTGATAAGAAAGATCATGGATGACGCCAGCACCTCGCTGTCTTCCTGTTTTTCCTATATCCTCTACCTAATATTGTGGAAATGTAGCACAAAATGTAATCCCGAGGAAAACTCAATTATTTGTATGTAAGCAATACACGATGGCATCAATGGTTAAAGAGACCCTGTCACCAGACCATGACTGCTGAGTATCATAGTTAGCCTCTGGCATGTAATTTGTACAATTTCCATTCCCACCACCAAATAACATACTAGGCAACATCATACTCATATTATAAAGTTGTCTGGTATGGTATTTGGTGGTGGACCACTACCACTCATTCTATTCCATTCAGTTTGTTACATTACATTCCCCTCCTTCCCGCTACCAAATAGCATATTAGACAGCCTTAATTTTTGGAAGGGCAAGGCCACAGTTTTAATGGCTTTAACAATGCATTTTCATAGCTCTTGAATGTTGTACATGAATTTGTGCCAGTCACAGATAAACTGTGAGCACCCAAGCACCATGGGTGGAACTCAATGGACCTGTGTCTTTATTCAAACTCAACAACTATGTAACATAAACCTATAAAATAACACAGACCACCAGTCTTCACCATCAGTTCTAGACATGTGTCCAACCATCAAGGAATCTTCAGCAACTGTTATTGTGGTAGCCAATTGAACTGGCAAGGTCAACAACTGCCAACAAGCACAGCCGACTCCAAAGAGGCCAGTATACCCACCTCTTAGCCTTTTTAACACTTGGCCATCTCTCTGCCTATGATTGTGTCTTCACCAATCAGCAAGCGTTTATGCCTGCACACATGGAGGGTTCCATATTACCGACCCCTCACCGCTTCGTGATTGCAGCAGTTAATGCTCCCTTTAGGTTAGGGACCTGCCATTTTTATCAATAGCATTTCTGTATCATTATGGCCTCATTCACACAGCATAGAATTGGGACGTGCAGATCTGTGCACGTGCACGGCCTTTTCAGTCCATTCCTGGGAGGGACAGGTGCTGCGTGTGATTGGTTGCAGCAGCCTGTTCTTCCCTATGGGAGGACGCGGCCGTATGCTGTCATACGCACACCCGAACTGCACATCCGGGCGGGTCCGGGGTGTCCATGCTCGGACGCAGACACAATCCAATCCTGTCTGCGTCCGAGTACGCACACCCGCACGGATGTGCAGATCGGGTGTGCGTATGGCCGCATCCGCCAATAGGGAAGAACAGTCTGCTGCATGCAATTACACGCAGCACCTGTCCTTCCCGGGAATGGCCCAATACATCCGTGCACGCTGCTCCTTTGCTGTGTGAATGCGGCCTTAATGTGTATCGAAAGTATTATAGGCCTGGCATTAAACTGTAGCCTCCATTGTGTAGACATCCAAAAGACATGAGACTGCTGCTGGGTGCATCATCTTAGACACTCCCAGAAGGGGAGATGACTATGACTGGAGGGAGGGGGCTGTGTTAGGGAATTGAGCAGTCAAATTCCATAGCAAGTTCAAGTGTATGTGAAGCACAAACCGTTTGTTTCCAGTTTTGGATAGTGTAGGCAAGGGCAGGGTAAAATCTAGGGATGAGGTTCAAGTTCAACATTACAATGGGTTTAAGGGGGATCCTGCCGGTTCGAGATTTGCAGACCTGGCAAATGTTTGTGCAGATTCACCCAGGAAAATTTTTTTAAACTATAGTGCACATAATGGCCTTTGATTTACAGCCATAAAGTCATATGCAATGTCTTCCTTCCTGCTGTATGTCTTTACAAAATAAATCTAGGCAACTGGACTTCCTGTAATTTTTTTTTCTTGAAGACATTTCGCTGGTCATCCGACTATCTTTCTCAATTCATTCTGGGTCAATGAGAACCTTCACAGACTTCCGGCCGCATGACATTTTAAAAAATTGTTACGCCATGGCAGTGCCCAGCTCTCAGTGTTTTTTATTTTTCTTGGACAGTAGTTTATAGATTAGCACTAAAAATTGCCAAAATTTAACAACAGGATTGCCCCCCCATTGACTTTAATGGGATTCACCACTATGTTTGGGTGCTTCAAATTTGGAACCCAGGCAGAATCACCCATCCCTAGTTAAAACCCTCATCAATTTTTTATTTTTTTTTTGCTCCCATGCTGGGGACATTTCCTATCACTTCTTATGCCATAGAAGCAGCTGGAAGTGAGGGATAAAATAAGTAAAACTGCTTTTTAATGGTACCGTAGGCAAAAATGTCCATTTACCCTTGCAGTATGTGTGTGTGTGTGTGTCACTGCAGGTGTACCTCATTGGGAATTTCCTTCTTCCACAGTTGTCACCTGAGCGGGTGTCCCCATTGTAAGATTTACCCTTGCCTCTTGTTCTGGTGAAAACTGTAATATTTTGGATTCCTGTCTCTGTGTCAATGGTCAACAGGACAAATACAGAGGGTGAACTTCCTTCACAGGGACATCGACAGCAATAAAAACTGACAAGGAACCTGATCCTTCTTTACCACTTTAACATTTTGCATAAACTCATCCATTGAACACATCCTCACTAAGTGGCTTTTTTCTCATGAACAGCCCTGATAGTTAAAGTATATTGTTCTTAATAGAGATGAGGATGCTGTATTTAAAGGAGAATTATGAGGCGAGTGATTTTCACTCAGCCTCATAATCTGAGCCGACCTGTGACAATGAGACTGTCACTCACGGCTCCCCACAGGGATTCCCCCTCCCCGATCCTCCAGCGCTAACTGGAGGAACGGGTGGGGAGGGGGCGGGCACAGCTGGCTCTGCCTTTAGATAGGCAGAGCCAGCTGTCAGTCACGCAGCTGGGTGGATCTCGACAGTCAGGATCTGTCCCGGCTGCGGCGATCTCAGTATACCGAGAGCTATAGCTCGCAATATACTGAGCTTTTGGTCACAGGAGGAAAAATCACTTCTCGATCTATCCGTGCAGAGAGCCGTGACTGTCACTCACGGCTCCCTGCAGGGATTCCCCCCCTCCCATGCCTGATTCTCCAGTGCTGACTGGCGGAACCGACGGGGGAGGGGGCAGGTACAGCTGGCTCTGCCTCTAGATAGGCAGAGCCAGCTGTCAGTCACGCAGCTGGGTGGATCTCGACAGTCAGGATCTGTCCCGGCTGCGGCGATCTCAGTATACCGCGAGCTGTAGCTCGCGGTATACTGAGCTTTGGGTGATGGGAGGACGCTAGTTTGTGTCCTCACGTGACCCTTAGGAGAACTATGGGGAAAAGCCCTGACCCCATAGTTATCCTTTAAAAAAATACGTGTTACCTAGCTGTTATTTTGTCTAGGGCAAGGATTTTTTCCTTAGGTTTTAATTCTGCTTTATGGCAGTTTTGATTATTAAATAAAGTCTAAAGGTAATGTCCAACTGTCTTGGGGATCATCTAAACATAGTTTGCCATTCACAACTTAAGTAACTTTTTTTATTTTTTCACATTTACTGAAAATTAGGAAACTAACTACATAAAACAGATGTTCTTCTGTGAAATGGAATAAAAACATTCAGAGGTGTGTGAATTGTTAAACTGGATGACTTACAATTAATTCTGGCAGTTACATATATTTATTCATACATAGGAGAACACACACCTAGAGAGTTCACCACCGCTGCTGCATCTAGCCAGGCATTCAATACTCCCATTTGATCACACAGTTTCTGTTGAGGATATGCTTGATTGTCAAAATGATGTAGACCTAAAAAATATTTAATTGTGATTGGGGGAAACTTGCCAGCCAACTATAATTTCCACAGACAGATTTCTCATGGAAAGCCTTTACAAGAAGAGTGTAGGCTGTTTTGACAAGCTTTATTTTAATACCAATGGTTTTGGAAGTGGATATCCAACCAGGGGCGTATCTGCCGCGAGGCAAACAAGGCGTTTGCCTCGGGCGGCAGTGTACCGGCTCAATACTCCCATTTGATCACACAGTTTCTGTTGAGGATATGCTTGATTGTCAAAATGATGTAGACCTAAAAAATATTTAATTGTGATTGGGGGAAACTTGCCAGCCAACTATAATTTCCACAGACAGATTTCTCATGGAAAGCCTTTACAAGAAGAGTGTAGGCTGTTTTGACAAGCTTTATTTTAATACCAATGGTTTTGGAAGTGGATATCCAACCAGGGGCGTATCTGCCGCGAGGCAAACAAGGCGTTTGCCTCGGGCGGCAGTGTACCGGCCGCGGGCCAATTGTGGCAAGCAGCCAGCTCAGAAGTCAGTTACGTGGTCACAGACAGTTTCTGTTGAGGATATGCTTGATTGTCAAAATTATGTAGACCAGCGCTCTTTCAGTGAACGCTGGCCGAATGGATTGTGCAGGATTGACTGCTAAGGTCTGCAGCAGACCTCACCAATCAATCGCCAAAATAAACTTTTGGCCTTTTAGTGCATGTATTTCAAGGACATTGACACCTGTTAGTTCAGATATCCACTTTAAATGGCACTCAGAACTTTATATGTTGTCCTTCTTTATGTGTTTTAGAATATTTTTGTTCGGAAATGTTTTTGATTGATGTGACACTTTAACTCCTTCCAGCTCTCCAGAGATATCTGTGTTCTTCTATATTCAGGATGTGCCGCTGTCCTTCACACCAGCTATAACTCCCAAGAGATCATCTCAATAGCGGTTCACTGTAGCGTGCTGCAAGTTTTCCTTCTAGTAAAAGATAAAAGGGGTTAATGTGCGCCTGCTGATTTCCCAGGATTTTAAAATCAATCCTCTCGGGGACTAGAAATCATCATAGTCTATAACTGGAATGTTCTCATAGTGAATCTGAGAATATCGTCTCCAAAGTCTGAAGAGACATTAACTGATTCGCATTTGGCGTGTTTACATATGATGCTGGTTTAATAGAATGTCCCATCGCTAGGAATGTGTGCACCAGTTCAGCAAATGCTTCTTAGGGTAAGCATTTCTATTTTTGCATTGTAACATATTATACTGTATATGTAAAATGCAATTCTTGATGTAATACTCACCTTATTCCTGGTGATGTCCCCCACAGACTCACCTACTCTGTTATCCAGCCCCATTCACCTTTAGGGTTGAATGATGCCTATGATCACGTCAGCAACATTCTGTACATCGAAGACTGCCAGGAGCAGATCTAAAGAGGAAGAAGGCCCTAGACATCATTCCACCTTTCTGAAGATTTGAAATAGTTAAGTATAAGAATAAAATAAATTGGGAGTGTAGGGTAAGGTTGCAATTTGGATTTAAAGGAAATCAGAATTATTCAAAAGATCCACTTTTTTGCCCTTCTAACCCTGCTGGTAAGGCCATGAAGTGCATTACGGTTGAAAATAAATAAATCTCCCACATGAATTCACCAGAACCTTGAATCTGGAACTTGCAGGATTCACTTTGAACTCATGGTATGGTCCCACGGTTGTACCTGTATTTCTTGTCATTCTTCATACGGTTCATTGCTGAACATGGTGGTAAGATATTTGTTAAACAAAGAACTGCAGTAAACAAGCAATGTTAGATAAGATCTGATTGATTTATTCAGGGAAGCTTGCAGGGTGAACGGAGAACCTACATATCACGTACCTGATGCTGAGACCGGAAGACGGGGAGGCGTCTCTTGCGATTCGTGTCGTGCGACCCCTGGATTTGGGAACAGGAGGGCGCAGGGCAACGAGGAGCACAAGTGCCATAGGCTGGAAACAGACACTGTGCAGGAACAACTTTGTAGAGAGGTCAGCAAGCCAAGGGTAAAATCCAGTCGTGCAGCGAAGTACAAATTCAGAAGGCAATATCAAATCCAGGGAACAGGCCGGGGTCAGGGGCTGGTAGCAAGCAGAAGAGTAGTCCAGGGCAATCCGAGTCAAAGCAGGTCTAAGTGTCAAACACAGGAACACAGGTAACAAACACCCAGCTGACAAGACCATCAGCAATGAAAGAGAGATGCCTGAGGCATCCAGAAAATTCTCCTCAGAGAAATATTTTCCAACATTAATTATTATTATAATTATACAGGATTTATATAGCGCCAACAGTTTGCACAGCGCTTTACAATATAAGGAAGACATTACAACCTGCCCGTGACAGCTTACAATCTAAAGGGATAGGCTTCCCTGAAGAGATGAGTCTTAAGGAATCGCCTAAAGGCAGTCAGAGTGGGAGATAGACGGACAGGTTGGGGTAAAGAGTTCCAGAGGATGGGAGAGACTCTAGAGAAGTTCCAGAGGCGAGCATGTGAGGAGATGACAAGGGAGCTGGAAAGCAGGAGGTCTTGGGAGGAATGGAGGGGATGGTTAGGGTGATACTTTGAGAAGGTTGGAGATATAGCTGGGGGCAGAGTTGTGGATGGCTTTGTAAGTGGTTGTTAATATTATTAATTGTATCCTTTGGGCTACAGGAAGCCAGTGCAGGGATTGGCATAGGGGGGTGGGCGATGGAAGCCAGTGCAGGGATAGCCAATAATAAATTAAAATAAATTATATGAAGGCATCAAGTATTCTACAGAGAGCAGCGATGCATGATGACCAATTGGAAATGTTTGTTTCACCATTTAGACTGCTCGCTGAAGGTGAAACCTGATTGGTTGGTTTTGATTTAGTAGACACCCTTAAGCTGGGTGTACAAGGTTAGAATTCCGCAGCAACACACTGCACTCATCAGAACATTCAATCATGGCGTCAGAGACTTGACGAGCGTCAATCAAACTTTTGTTTGGCTCTAACAATCCATTTAGGAATTAATGGATTTTCCTGAATGAAAACCACATTCACTGCTGGAATTTTGTTCATTCAAGAAATATTTTACATACCTCTCCTCCGATCTTTTCCGACTTGACCGCATAAATATTTTGTGACTGTCACAGAAGTTAACCTGGCCATACACATACACTGAATAAGAGAAAACCGCTGAAATCCCCCATGTATGCAAAAAAAAGAAGGAATGAAGGACTCAATCACTATTTGACTGACATTTTTTCCACCTGGCTCCTTCAATATTTCAGTCAAAGTTTGTTGAGCCGGATGGGGCCCACATTTAGGATTTCCGTGAATCACAGGAATTGGTCAAAATTCTAACATTGTATGACGAGCTTAAAGCGGACCTTTACACTCACAAATCAAATCCTACCAATGCATCCCTCTGTGTATGATGATTAATAATAACATAGACATGTCAGGTGTAAAATGCTGTGATTGTGAAATACTTACACTTGCAGAGCATTCACTTCCTGCTTTGAAAGGGCAAAATTACCTCAGTTTGCCAAAGCAATGCACACTGGGATTGTCTTGTCATCAGGGCCGGTGCTAGGATTGTAGTCAAGGTGGGCAAGGTGCAATTTTGCGCACCCCCCCCGATCCCGACCCCCACCCCCTGTAAAAACAGGGCATTTTGACAAGTATTGTACTTGTCAAAATGCCCCGATGTTTGTGCTATGGTAGAGCTGGTAATCTGCACTTAGTAAACATGGCCACTGTCAGAAGACATCAGTTCTAAGTCTATGACTATCTCCTCTTCCAGACCGCAATCAGGGTACGTGCACACCAGCGTGCGGCCAGGCTCTGGAGATATTATGATTATACAAGTGGGTCCTTTCAGCACATTTATCTTTCAGTTAGCGTTGGGTTAAGTGACCATTAGATATCTCAGCACATTGTTCTAAAGAGGCAAAAAAGAAGTCTGAGCTGTAGAAAGAAGAGCAGAAAAAGAAGCTTTTAGGCACTTTTCACTTGAGTGACGGATTTGAACGTTTGCCACATAAACAATTAGCTAATGAAATCTATTTCTGGATCTGACACGATGTGCTACATCTTGATTTTCACATGTTCCCAAGATAGGAAATCCTAATCCTTCAAAAATAAAATATGGAACACTGTGTTTAGAGCTTTTTAAAACATCTGTGTTAAAATGTCCCATTTAACCTTTTTTCCTTGTTTACATTGTAAAGTAGATGTCATTAAAGTTGGACGACGCTCCTCATTAATCACCCAACTGCTCTGTGACATTTACACCTCGGACCAGCTAGTGAAAATAGGACTCAGTTCCCGTATATAAAGAATAGTATTTGCTTTATGAACGAGCTCCCGTGTTTATCCAAAAACGTTCCCATATTTTTTTTATTCTTATTTGTATTTTCCAAAATTCTTATTTTCACTTTTTTCCACTTTTCTGCTTTCCTCAATTTAGACTTAAAGTGACACAAAAGGATACAAAATGTTTCCCTCCCCCCAATGTTAATGTTAGCAGTTACCTTAAATGCCGCCTCTTTATTCGATCTTCTTTCCTGATGTTTTCATCTGTCCCTCCAGCCCTGTTGCGGATCTCCGATCCAGCGCTGACTCCTCTGTCCTTGCTGGCACTTCCTGTCCCACGGTGTCTGCATGCGGGTGCACGCTGTCCATAGACTTACCTTGTGTCTCTCCTCGTCTCCCGGCCGAAAATTTCCCACCCCAAGATCCTTTGCGGCCGCCTGAGATTTTTGGATGGGAGCCAGGGGTAAGTTTAAACCTCTTTTAAAGTGTCTTTAAAAAAAAAAAAAAAGTTTTTGCATATATCTACTGCTTGCTAGCCGTAGATATAGGCAAAAACACCGGAGGGTTTAATAACACTTTACAGGGTATCTATGGTCAAAAACTACAAATAAATCTGTATTTCTCTGTTCAATTTCCATAAGTTCTATCCCACTCCTAATCACCAGATCCATCTAGAAGTTTGTAAACGTCCTTTTTATGGACATCTTGTAAGCCCCGCTATGTGATAGCAATTAAAGTAAAGTAAAAAAAAAAAAAAAAGATTTTAAAATGAATATGAAATGAAATAAATGTAAAAATAATTTTAAAAATGTTTAAAGTCCCCCGCGAGCATGCGCGTCTTCATGTAAACACGCGTTGGGTGCGCCTACGTATGAAAACGACGATCGCACTACACATGTTGGGTATCGCCTCGCACGCCGGAGTGAGAGAAATAATTCTAAGGCCAATATTTATGCGTATCTCTAAACTGATGACCTGTGGGGGCTTTTAAAGCGTTGTCTATGGACTTTTTGGGGTACTGAATTTTGTCGCAGGTTTTTAACCTTGGCATGTTGGGTATCTATTTACTTGTTGTAACCTCATCTCTTATATTTTATTAAAAAAATGGGTATTTAATTGTGTTTTGGGGCACTTAAGGGCATTTCTCACTACATTTTGGGGTTTGATAATACGTTGCGCTAATATCGTGCAACATAAAAATTGTAAGCTGCCAACATTTTATTTCTACAGGGTCTTGGCTTTCAGAAAATATATAATGTGTGGTGGGTTGAAGTAATTTTCAGGCCTAAAATGGGGATTATATCATGGGTACAAAAAAACGTAAAAACGAAACAAAAGGTCTCGGTCTCTAAGGGGTAAAAAAGCTTATCAGAGCAACAAAACTAAGTCAGGAGAAACATTGTAATTCAGATTTAGAATTAATAAGGCTGCAGGTTCTATTAAAATTATCACCCGCTATTTCACAGCAATCAGCAAATTCAGACTATCTTAAATAAATATTGGTATTTGCTTATGAGTGATAATGTGGTTAAGAAGTATATAAGGAATAGTCCAGAGGTAGTATTCAGGTACTTTATAAAGGTGATCCCCAAACGGACTGAGGTACATCTGTGTGTGGCATGTATAGCCAATGCCCGTGGATTAAAGTGACACTAAACCTCCTAAAACTGTAGCTAAAGCAGGACTAAAGTCTGCAAACAACTCCGCGAGCTCCCTCGTTTTCTCCTTGGCTTCTTCTAGGTGTGTGGTCTTTGGCCATCTTGATTGGCCAGCATGGGATAACGTAACTCCTGCACATGCGCACAGAAGTTAAAGTGACACTAAATTCAGGAGTTGAACCTTGTAAAGTAGTCACCGCTCCAAGCTCACTCCCGGGATGGACTACAATCTCAATACAAACTGATAAACTAAACATGAGATTGTAGTCCATCACAGGAGCGAGCTGTGGTAATCGCCACGTTGCAGCAGGGGTATAAAAGGGGAGCCGTAGATCTCCTAATGTTGCTAGAGTGAGGCTATTCCCTACTTGACTGGGGACTCCTAAAGTGTTGGGGTTGTGAATAGACTGGCAACACTATGAGCTTTTATTATACATAGGCTTTTGCAATGCTGTTACTCAAACACAGATTCTGACTAATGTCCATATACATATACTTTTTTTTGTCACCTCCTTATCTGGGCTTATTGATCTGTTGCATATATGCAGTTTGGGACCTTATATTCACTTGTGTGATTTGGTCCTAATCAAAAATGTGTCATATTTCACTATACAAGATTGCAGGTAATTCTCAATATTGTAAATTGTCGTATATATTATGGAAATCTTATGGAGCTTTAAATGTAATATATCTAATGCAGAGCAGCCTGATAAATATCCACACACTTACCTTTTAGATATTTACAGATATTTGAAGCTTTACAGGAGCTTTGCATGACCCCTGCATTCTTTGGGAGTTTGTCCTTGGGCCATTATACGACTTATCGGATGGTTTTCTTGACCTATGTAATTTTTTGATGCATTATTAATAGATGCACTTCCTATATCTCCTGAAGCTCCATGAAGCAGATCTTTGAATCTGGGAAGCACGTTGCAAGTTATTCTCATCGCACTGCAGAAATGAGTATTAGTAAATGGAAATACAGACACCTCTCGGTTTCTGATGGGGTTACGTTTTGATAAACCCATCGTAAACCTGATTCTATCATAAACCGATGAGTGTACCTTTGTGTACGGTATTGCCGCGGTCGGCAGCAGCAGACAGTACACAATGGGTATCAATAGCAAGACTGCTATTAGCTATTTCAAATTGCAATAGCCAATAGCAGGCTGGCTATTGAAACGCTGCCCACTATAAGGAGGAGTGGACCTGAGAGAAAGTTCTCTCTCAGGTCCGCTCCTCTACTCAGTGGGTGGGTGCAATGGCCAGCCTGCTATTGGCTATTGCAATTTGAAATAGCCAAAAGCAGTCTTGCTGTATACATTAACCTGCCAGCTGCAGAAGCTAGCCAACAGGTGAATGGGGAAGCGCAGCACCTCAGGGCTGGTTGCTTGGGAGTTACTATTAACTCTCCAGCAACAAGAAACTACAGATATCCAACACCTACCGATCCCTGTGGGTGCCAGATAGCTGGGAGTTTACTGTACAGTAAACTCCATTGTAAATGCGAAAGATCATAAGTCGATCTATCGCAACCCGAGCAGCATCTGTATTTATTGCTGTAATGTAGCATGGTACTGTTTGATCGATTATAATGATATACTAGTTGAGCAGTGGTGTTTGAGTCCTGTTTCCAAGCCATGTGCAGCATTCATATCAGACTGTGTTCTTGTGTTTCTCTGTGAGGCTGTGCAAGAATTTCCAACAGTTAATTCCACACAATTTCTGTATTAATGATTGAATATTGTGTGTTCTTTCATGCAACCTCTATGTAAAGCTAATGTAGCGCACCCCTTAAGGAGCCACAGAGAAAAGGTGGGTCATCCATTATACAGACATCAGGCAAAACCTGATGTCAGTGACCTTTTTAAAAAAACACTGAGGAGTAAAGTCCCTGATACACAGTTGACTAGTTGCTATGGGCAGCAAATGAAATAAATGTTCTCTATAACTAGACAACCAGGACATATAATTAATTCTATATTATCCACAAAGGGTTAACAGCACTCTCTCAACCCTGCAGCAGCAGTGCCTGTACCTGCTCTCAGTATTATACAAAGGATATAATACTGAGCAGCAAGTAGCTTCTTCCTTCTGAGAGCCAAGCCTCGTTCTGGGGCTAGTCTAGAGATAACATGACCTTCCTCCAGGAGGCAAGCCTCACTCTGAAACTTTGCCCACTGATATCTTACTGGAAAGGTTTACTCAGAGTAAACCTTTCAGGGAGAAAATGCCTCTCTCGCGGACATCAGGGAGCTGCTGTCCAAAAGAGGGAGACTCCCTGAACATCAGGGAGACTTGAGATCCCTGCATTATAGCCAGTCTAGGGGATTCGGTACTTGACTGCCCCATTAGCACTTACCACCCTCCATGGCGACTGATAAAGCGAGGTCCAGATTGTACATATGATGCTGAGGAACTTCATTGATGAACCTCAGGGAGAAAGGTTGAGGGTCGGGATCATCCAAGTTGGTGTAGACTCCTTGAAGTGGTAGGACACAGTACCCGCTGCCATCACAGTCTAGGACCTTTAAGCCAAATACAGCAATCTGTGTGTAGAGCACCTGGCCGAGCAGACTCAGGCCTCAGTGTAAGCACATGGCTAGGCCCCAGATTTCTGGCCTAGCCATATCAGACAGTCCATAGCAGCCACCCACAGGAAAGGCCCCGGGGGACGAAGAGAGAGCTCACATGGTCCACCCCAGGTATTTATCTCTTCTCCCAGCATGCAACACTGGCCATTAACCTCCTAGTGATTGGCTAGGGAGACATACCTACTCATAATAATCTTTTATTGGTTGCTCTGCACTGTGGCCAGGGTACACCCCACAACAAGCAGATGCTAATGATAACAGACTAATTAGGGGAAACCAAATGGGCATAGACTACAAATCAGCATCAGACTGATACAACCTGACAATACTAAATTTGCTTAGCACTCCTGTCTACAGGGTGCTACACTAACCTACACGTATAGCTGAAGGAGTGAGCTCTAACATCTACACAGCATGGATGGAGCAACTTCCCCGAAACCCACAGCTGTCTGAAAACCTGAACAGTGACTGATTAGATACAGCGACTGTTCGACAGACAATTTTTAATTTGGCTCCTTAGGCTTTGTCAATAGAAGTTTGTTAGGCAATGTATGGGCAGCATTAGTGAGTGGATATTGTGTGTTGCTACATGTGATCTCTGTTATTCCAGTTCTGTGGTTGGGTGATTAAGCACTGTGTGTTATTCCATGCAATCTTTGAGTTGTAAAGCGGTCAGCGCATGTTATTCCATTAAATCTTTGTGTTTGTGTGTGGGTAGTGTGTTATTCCATGCAATCTTTGTATTGGTGTGCGGGCACCTTGTGTTATTCCCCGTAATCTTCAAGTTGGTTATTGCATACCGTGCGTAATTCTTCACAATCTCTGTACTGGTGAGCGTTATCCCGTGCAATCTCTACGTTGGTGAGTGGACATTGTGTGTGTTTTCGCAGCCAGGCTGGTGATATAGACAAAAAACTGATTAAAGCTTGTTATCTTGCACTCCCACACTGCTTATACACCCATTATGGCTTGTTGATCTTATAGCACAATAGGCGAGCTGACCTCTATGAAATATTATTAGTAGGGGCTGAGGTGTATAGGCTTCTCCTGCTTCCACTAGTAGCTGGCCCTGCTTCCTGGTACAGTAAAGGGGAAAAGAGACAATTAGAATTATTATCACTGTGTATTTATTGAGCGCCACCATTTCACGGTTTGCTGCCAAATCCAAAAGAAAACAGTAATAATGACGTCAATATTAATGCAAACCCTTTTGGTTGTTTTTGTGACATGCCCAAGCAACATGTAACCCCTTCCCATCCTAAAAAAAAAAAAGGACAAAAAAGTTTTTTAACCTTATAGTCATTACCTTGCTACTATAGAGTCTAAAGTCTCTTCACCATCAAGGTATACACCATATAGACCTGTAATGATAGATGGCTCATTCCTGCTGTTTTGGGGTGGATTGTCCAACATGGTGGGTAGCAGAGCTGCCCTTATGGTAATTGGTGCCTGAGGCAATTTCATTCGGGAAAGGATGGTTTCTGACAGGAAATGGTTGCTTGCTACTAGCTCGGTAGAACACAAGCCAGAGCATCCTGCTCAGCAATAGGCAACTGGTGATGTCAGTGAGCTGGGCAGGACCCCAGACAGGGCGTCAGAGCTTGATAAGAGCTCTTAGCAACCTGGGATGTTTTGGCCACCCCCCTGCTGCCCCCAACTACCTTAGACTGCCTCGCCTCAATATAGCGATGGCCCTGGAGGGTAGCAACATCAAGGCTGACCTTTTAAAGCCATACTGAGATCCAGATCAGTTTGCAGAGATCCTCTTACCCTTGTCTAGTCTCAGTTAATTTGCTTTTGCTTTCCTAAGCTGACCATACACTGGTAGTCTAATCTCGTTGGGTGACATGGGGGCTCAGATCCCCCATCCACAGGACCACACACAGTTTAGACAAAATTCAAGAAGTGCATGGGCAGCTTAAAGGTGCCCATACACTTTACAACCCTCGCAAGACTTCTTGCGAGGGTTGTAAAGTACTTTAAAAAACGCACGATCTGCCCATCTTGGACAGGCAGATCGTACTTCACACCAGGACAGCACTAATAAAATATACTGAGCTGATGGAGTAGAAATACTTTTAGACATTGGTTAGAGCAGGACACATTTTCCTGCTCCCCATTAGACCTATGGGCACAGATTCTGGCATTGAGAAACATTCCACTGCTGATTTTATTATGTCGTGTGACCAAATGCAAAGGGTGCAAAGGAAAGTGATGTTTGATAATGTGAAAAGGTATGTCACAAAAACTCATATTCTTTAGGATCTGCTGCCTTTCACCATGCATACCAATCACAGTGTCACAATGGCACACACTTTGCAAGGTAGTCTTTAGCCGAACGAAATCTGTCCACCACCATGGATGAGCCCCTTGATTGTATTTGCCTCCATGGGACAAATGTTTCCAGTCCTTCACTGAACTCCAGTCCTCCAGTTCTACACAGAACCCTTTCATACTTTTTCCGCTGACACTGGCACTAACATTTCATAGTTCCTGTCCCTCCTTACTTACTCTCTCTATATAAGTTTTGGCTGGAATGACACCTTCAAACATGTATTTGTTGTATGCCGGAAGGACTCCAATTTAGAGATCTCTGAAGGGTTCCATTCTCCCTTTAAGATGTTTAACCCCTTCTCACCCACATTCGCTGTATTAACTTTTGCCAGTAGGATGTTGCATGCTGGAAATATAATAATGATGAAGCCATTGCTGCCTTTATATAAAACTTAAAATATGTATGAAAAAAGCCAATGAGTGATGCAACCAGTCAGTGTCTGTTTGCCTACAAGCTAAACAACAGTATCATTGTTATTCCTTCAATCATTATAATTCACTGTCATCTGACAGCCAGCACGACTTCCTTGTATGTCACAGAACACAATGAATGGCACGTTTTTTCAGAAGAGCAAGAATTTATCAGAAGCAACCTTTCCACATTTTTTTAGAGTCAAGAAACATTTTTGGGCATGTGATAGGAAATTTTATATCTCAGTACCATTTGATCACCTAATTTCCTCAAGTGGCTTTTATTTTCCCACCACTGGGGTCCTGGGTTCAGGAACACAGCTCAGTATAAAAAATCATACTATGGAGCATCAAGGCCTAAGGGTAAAGACGGCATTCGGGACCACATTACCTGAAATGTAACATGCAGGCATAGATAGATGAGACAAATGGGCCACTTTTCTGTCAATGTACAGCATTTGTGTGGTGTCCACATTATTTGCAGTAGCTTCTTCTTCTCTTGCAGAAATCTCTTAAGCCATATCCTTACCCTGTGTCTCCATTGGACCACCAATGTTATATGGAAGAGCTGCAAGATAATAAGTGGACACAGAATAGGGGATATTGTATATCCCATCATTGGTATTCCCACATAGATTGCATCCCCCCTACACCCATATACGAAGAGTGCCAAAAAATAAAAGAAAATAACTTGCCAGAGTTGTGCTTCAATGGCTAACTGTGGTGGAAATTATATAAAATAGATAGGTCCCAAATATCTGGGGAGGATTATCCTTAGACGCTTAAAGTAGGCAAACCTTCTCCTTCCCTGGGAGGATCTCACTGTCCTGCAGGTATACTTCTAAGTCCTGCAAATAATGTAGTTTATATGATAGATCCTGTACTTTCTAGTCTGCTCTGGCTGTAATCCCTGCTGGTCCCATATGTATCAATAAGGGTTAAGCTTTGGTTCAGAATGAACCCGGTCCAAACCTGAGCTCATCTGAATATGGAAGCTACTTGGGCCTCCCGCTCAATCAACTGCGGGTCAGGCAGGATCATCTCTATAATGAGGCTGCCTGAAGTGGTTGCCTCAGGTGGAATCTCTTTGGATCATGGGGGGAAGCTCTTAGCAACCTGTGACGGTTTGACTGATAACCCACCCAGCTCCTGGCAACCAGTGGCGTCACCAGTGACCACCACCAGCACCCCTCCCCCAGTAAACCACCAGGAACCCTCTTTACATATTAGACCCTGCCACCATAAAATGCACCCCCAGAGCTGCACCCCACCCCCCTGGCCTCAGGTGATAACTCTAGGGACACTGCCCTGTAGTTGACCATAAACAAAGGAGTGGGATGATTGGATGCTTGTGCTGACATCATTTAACTTTTATTGTTTCATGGCCGTATTATGTAAATATGGCATATTAGGCACATCTCTATGTGCAGACTATCCATCTTCACAAAGGGTTACAAATCCTAAGGCTTGGGTGGTACATTGTATGTTATTAATCTCTAAAGTGAAGGAGTAGCCAGACTTCGTCCCTCCAGGTGATGTGGAAATATAAGTCCCACCACAGCTGGAGGGCCAAAGTGTGGCTACCCTTGCTATAGTGTATTGTTCAGCGGGTTATTCTGAAAATCCAAACTGCATGTACCGTGTTTCCCCGAAAATAAGACGCTGTCTTATATTTTTTTTCCCCCAAAAAACACACTAGGTCTTTTTTTCAGGGGATGTCTCTTTTTTTTTTTTTTTTTACTGTGCAACAAAATGTACAACAATCTAAAGTTATCTGGTATCATTCCGCCTGTCACAGTAACTAGCGCTATAGAGGAAGTATATGCTAATGCGGCTCTGCTCCCTCCACCGCCGCAGCCTTGCTTTCTACAGCGCTGGCATGGTTTGCCATCAGGGACAGTGGTACCAGCGGTGCAGCAGTGGGGAAATCAGACAGTGGACAGCGCTGTAAAGTACGGTACCATTAACCGGTACACATTTCTGATAACAGAAAATCCGGTAGCAGGAAGCAGGTTGGCGAGTCATTACACGCGGCCCAGCTTTCTTTTTGTCCAGTAAGCAAGTTCAATGCTCCCTCGTCACTTGGTGACAAGGCAGCTTGAAACCGGCTTCCTAGCCAATCAGGGTCATTACCTGCCCCCCGGCTTCCTGATTGGCTATAAAGCCGGCTCCATGCTTCCTCATCACCTGGTGACGAGGGAGCATGGAGCCGGCTTCCTGGCTAATCATGAAGCCGGGCAGTGAGTCATTACACACCACATGGCTTCCTTATTGTGACTTCTGCTATCGGAAAAAAAGTATCGGTACTCATACTTGATACCGAAAAGCTGGTATCGGTGCATCACTAGTATATGGCAGCACTAAATACATTTAGCTGAGGACCGATGGTAGTCACATTGGAAAACTTAAAATGAGAAATAGTAGAAAGCTGGATAACTGAGAGAGATCAGAAGAGAGGAGATCTAGAGAGCAAGAGAGGAAAGTATATATAAGATTACTGAGAACTATCTCTTCTCAGTATGATACACCAAGGGTGCACTTAGAAAATTTGGGAGAATATAAATAAATTAATATCAGAAATAATATTTTTAGAGATTACACTTCAATATAAGCTAAGTTTGTGGCCAAACAGACATCAGTTACACAATTCTTCAAAACTGACATTTATATTTCTATGATATATATTTGCATCATACGTAGAAGTCTCTGATGACTAACTTCATTCTAACACTGGACATCGGTTGTCATCAAGCTAAGAGTCATAGTCGTTGTCATGCACCTAATAGATAAAGTTAAATAGTGTTTACAACAAAGGCCAGAACTTCCAGTGAGATGAAGATAACTCAACACATTTCACAGGACCAGTCTGCTTCATCAGGGGACCGACAGGAGGTTTTACAATAGTGTCTACAAATGATAACAATTACAACATTGTAAGTATGAGCATATCTGAAGGTATATGCTTTGTATAGTCCGTATGTTATCTTCATCTTCAATGCATTATATATATATATATATATATATATATATATGTACATACTGTATGTTATAAACTGAACATCAAGCACGGCAGGTGGATGTAGGTAGCAAAGGAGGAGTCAAGGTCACCCAACAGCATGTAAAGCCCCTAGGGGTACATGATATCACATGAGAGGCCAATCACAGTTGAAACAAAAGTATCTATGCTTTATATATAGAATCCCCTTATACAGTATACGACATTGGAGCAGGGGAGGAAGGTATCTCAAATTATAATCACCTTAATAATAGAAAAATAGTCTCTATTTCTAGACTGATTCTTCATACTAAATCCCAAGCTCCTAATTTACAGTTGTCCTATTAGATATAATTTCTCACACTCCATCAGCTGACTTCATGTCTCCATCAAATCCTTAACTGGGGATACTGATTCTCCTAGGGAGGAAAATTAGAACACTGCTATTCATAAAGGGCTTCCCTATTTTTCTAACCCCCTTTCCTTGTGTCTATCTATAATATAGATTCACTCACCAGTATATAATGTCTCCTTCTAGCCTCCACCCAGGTTCCAGGGGGGCCAGACCAGCAACCAGAAGTAGTGTGTTCAGCCCTCTTAAATTCTCTGCCACCATGCTGCCATCAGCTGTGTGGTTAGAATGTGCATGCTCGTTTGGCACTATTTCCCTAAAGAGGGGGCCCAGGCCGGTCACTGTCTCCTGGGAACAGGTGCCTGGACATCCCCATTGGGAGCGCCCATATCAACCTGGTAGCTCCTGCCCCACCCCTTGTGAAAGGAAGGC
This sequence comes from Nanorana parkeri, assembly GCF_000935625.1. Lineage (NCBI taxonomy): Eukaryota > Metazoa > Chordata > Amphibia > Anura > Dicroglossidae > Nanorana > Nanorana parkeri. The sequence goes on along the minus strand of NW_017307397.1, from coordinate 393,463 downwards.
AGAGGGCATCGGCTCCTGCCGCACATGTCAGGAGGGGGGATAACGGCAGCCCCTCCCTGATCCACCACAAGGGCATACCAGTCCCATCCCTTCTTCCCAAGAAGGCATATTAATATGTTTTTGAAGCTCTTTATAACTTCAAATGTGGTACCTTAACTCAGCAGAAAGTGTTTATTGTACTTGTCATCGAGTCAACTAATTTCATTCTAAAGCCCTTTAAAATTTCATCCAGACGGGCTACTTGAATGGAATCCAAGGATTGTTTTCTGCCTCGCATATGTACAATTTTTCCCAAGCAAAAATCACATTTACAATTAAAATGTCAGTAAATTGCAGCTAAAGTAGCAAACTTTTATTGTCTGTGAAGGAAAGCACCAGTATGAACCACCCCAATGCTGGTAAATGCACTCGTACTTTTCCTCCCCTTTTGGCCAGGTCTCCTTTAGGCCCCGTTCCCACTGCGCGATATGCATATTGCGCGACATCGCGAAATTTGTCCGCGCAATGTCGCGTTCAAGCTTGCATTGAGCAAGCTTGAATCGCGGCTAAATCCGCTTCAAAAAGGGTCCTGCTGTAGCGACACACGACCCGAGACAGCAGGACCCTTTGCCCCATTGGATTGCATTGGAGCGCGATATCGCGCGGTAATTTGCCGCGATATCGCGGGAATTACCGCGCGATTAAATCGCTCAATGTGAACGGGGTCTTAGGTGTCATGGTTTGGCTGCTGTAGAAGGTGATAACCCAACTGTTGACTTTGCTCACATCGCAGCTATTGTAGAAATTCAGGAAAGCATAATTATAGGAGTGGTCAGAGCAGTGACTGTAAACACCCAAAATCCTGCATTTTATTCAGCTGGTGTTCCTCTGGGAGCAATAAAACATTGTGACACAGACACTCATTATTACACAATGGACATGGATTGTACTTTATCTGCTAAAGAGAGAACTAAAGGTGGTCATTCGAAAAATCTCATCAGAACATTCCATAAGGCCATAAGACACTTGACAAATGTCAGTGGAAACATCTAAAGTGACACTGAACTCAGGAGTTAAATCTTAAAAATACATTCAAGTACCTATTAACATTTTTTTATCTTATTTGTGTATCACTCGGTTGTAGATCCAACAATAATCTCTGAATTGGTGCTGACACTGTCCTTCCTTCTCCAAGCTCACTCCTGTGATGGACTACAATCTCACTTTCAGTTTACTAATCTGTATTGTAGTCCATCATATGGCCCTATTTGTCATGCAATGACATTGCTAAAGAGATAGTTATTCATTTCTATCACATGTCACTTGAACAAAGTGCACAACTTTTCCCAAAAAAATGAATGGATGAATACTTAAAGTGACCTGGAAAAATGATAGAATGCTCAATACTGTGTGGTCTTACCCAACACAGGATTGGCTTTAAGGACTTGGCTTGGAGTGACCCATCATTCTACCTAGGGATGTTCAGATACCAAGTACCGTACTCAGTACAATTATAAGTACAGATACTTTTCCAGCTCCAAGACTAGACTAGAGAAAAACTCAAAAGTTAGGAGGCCGCTGTCATTTGTAAGGAGCACACGGAGCTCATGGGATTTGTAAATCCCTGTTTTAATGCATTATTTTGTTTTAATCAATATATATTAGGGATACACCAATACAATGTTTTCAAGTACAAGTACTGATACTTGTCCAAGTCCTCACCGGTACAAGTACTGATACTTGCCCAAGTCCTCACAGGTACAAGGACTGATACATTTTTGTTTATTGACATGTGACAGTTTTTCTAAAACAATACAGACTAATGATTTCAGGACAGTGGTGGAGCGCCAGAGCCGGGTCCCAGCTGCAACCTCTGCAACCCTGGTAGTTCTCATGAAAATGCCAAGTATCGGCACTGCTATCTGAACATCCCTAATTCTACATATACATTTTTTAGAGGTGTCAATTGTAGGTTTAGGCTAACTGTAGGCTACCACATGCTGTGCATTTAGAAGCATGAATCTGTACAAAACACAGAGAGTTCAGGAAACTGAGCCAACGAACATGATGACAACTACAATGAAGTTCAGCAATATTAATTATGTTTTTTTATGTTTTTTTAAGACAAAATATTGACCAGTTTTTTTGGGAATGCAGAAAGCACTCAGTTGTGTCAGAAAGCAGTGAATTATTGATTGGACCTTTTCACCTTCTGAATTTCTAAATTTGGAATATTTTATTCTTCAAGTATCTTGCAGTGTCTGTGTTCAAGTGGAACTTGGGGCCAAGTCAGAGAAGTCCCAGACTCTTCAAAGCTAAGGGAATAATTTTGATGAAAATAAGGGAGGTTACACCCAATTGTGGGGTTGCCTTCATCTTCTATACCTCTGGTCATTACCGTGTTTCCCCGAAAGTAAGACCTACCCCGAAAATAAGACCTAGTGCTATCTTCGGGGATTTCTGTAATATAAGACCTACCCCGAAAATAAGACCTAGTTCGGGGTAGGTCTTATATTACAGACATCTTACCTTCGGGGTAGCTGCACATGTAATTCAATTTCACATGTGAAGACCGGCCGCAGCTCCCTCCCGCTGGGAGGGAGCTGCCTCTCTGCTCTGATCCATTACAAGGAGAATCTCCTTGTAATGGATCAGAGCAGAGGCAGCTCCCTCCCGCCCGCACGCATGCACGCCCACCTGTGTTTCTGTTTGTGGCTCCCTGGACGGCAGAGCGGACAGCAGCAGCCAGGTAAGACATCCCCCGAAAATAAGACCTAGTGTCTTTTTTCGTGAAAAAAATAAAATAAGACACTGTCTTATTTTCGGGGAAACACGGTATGTTAAAGGTAAACAGACAAGGGTTAGGGCTACCAATAGGGACATCCTTTATTTTAAACATGATTTTCATAATTTTCATTGCAGTCATCAAGTATTGAAATGCCTTACCTGTGCTGGCTGATTTTTTGCCGGATAACAGAAAAAACTATCAAGCGATCTGCCATGACTACCAAGAAATTATTACTCCTGTGCTGAAGTCAGAATATTCCCACAATTTACTTCATTTCAAACTCATATCAATGGATAGAAGCCAGTACATTTCTTGATATGTCTGTGTAAAGTGTGAACATGGATACCTTCTTAATTCGGCAGATATTTATCATGCTGAGGATAAAGATTTGGGATGCTTATTTCAGATGATTGAAACATGAGTAAACAGTGTGGCATGACAATACTGAAAGTAAATAGAATTCTGGGAGGGTATCAATAGAGGAATCACCTGTTTCCCCGAAAATAAGACCTACCCCGAAAATAAGACCTAGTACTATTTTTGGGAATTGCTAAAATATAAGACCTACCCTGAAAATAAGACCTAGTTGTGACCATTCCCGGGGCCGGTGGTGGCATAAGGGGGAACTTGAAGAGAGGCAGGAGAGAATCAGCGGTGCCAACTAAGTCAGCTCTAGAGGAAGTGAGGCGGCACCGGAGGGAGCAGAGCCGCATAAGCCGATGCTTCCTCTATATCGCCGGCTCCTGTCACAGGCGGAGTGATACCAAATGCAGGGGAGCCTGATGAAGAGGACCCTGTGAGGCTCCGAAAACGTTTGCTTTTGAATGACAAGTATGTGTCATTAAATGGATTTGCTTCACATTTAAATGGTGTGCTGGTGATGTTTCTGGACTTTGAATTGATAGTGAAAGCGCACTTTGCTCATTCTGGCTAGCGATTGGTTAGCAAATTGCTCTTGGAAAGGTACGGCACCCCTGATTGCCCTGATCACCATATTTTTGTACATGAATACATGTAGACTGTTGTACATGAATAAGTGTGGATTGTTGTACATTAAAAAAAATTAAGACCTACCCGAAAATAACACCTAGTGTGTTTTTTTGAGCCCAAAAAAATATAAGACAGTGTCTTATTTTCAGGGAAACACGGGTAGATCTTTACTTATTGCTAAAGGGATCATCAGCAGGAGGAAGGAGGTCTGGATTCCTCTATATAGATCTTTAGTTATCACTAGAGGGATCATCAGCAGGAGGAAGGCGGTCTTGACTCCTCTATATAGATCTTTAGTTATCACTAGAGGGATCATCAGCAGGAGGAAGGCGGTCTTGACTCCTCTATATAGATCTTTAGTTATCACTAGAGGGATCATCAGCAGGAGGAAGGCGGTCTTGACTCCTCTATATAGATCTTTAGTTATCACTAGAGGGATCATCAGCAGGAGGAAGGCGGTCTTGACTCCTCTATATAGATCTTTAGTTATCACTAGAGGGATCATCAGCAGGAGGAAGGCGGTCTTGACTCCTCTATATAGATCTTTAGTTATCACTAGAGGGATCATCAGCAGGAGGAAGGAGGTCCTGATTCCTCTATATAGACATTTAGTTATCACTAGAGGGATCATCAGCAGGAGGAAGGCGGTCTTGACTCCTCTATATAGATATTTAGTTATCACTAGAGGGATCCCCAGCAGGAGGAAGGAGGTCCTGATTCCTATATGAAGATCTTTAGTTATCACTAGAGGGATCCCTAGCAGGAGGAAGGAGGTCCTGATTCCTCTATATAGATCTTTAGTTATCACTATGGTATTTACTTCTTATACCCTCTACCCGTGATCCTAAATTAACTAATTAACAAAAACAATTTACCAAAAAAGGAAAAAAAAATATCTCAAACCCCTCAAGCCATCCCTTGGCCCTCTCTAGGGTAAGCTAAGGATCCCAAATCCAGTAAACATGGGTCCTTTCCTGTGCATCCAGGTTTGATTACCTATAAAACATGACATTGTATTCAATTGTGAACAAACTTCTCCCTGATAACAAATACAGTGGCTGACCATCACCGCTGGTTACAGAGAACCATAAAATCAGAACGTCCTTCTGCAGATGTTTGATAGAAAATAGAAGCCGGACCTCCCAGGGAGAGAAGAGACCTTTATTCTTCCAGAGACATGAGCTAATTCCAAGGGGAAATCATCACTGTGGTTTGGAAAGAGTAAGAATAGATTTATGAGAAACAGACTGAAAGTGTCCTCGTGTCATGTCTCTCAGAACCTTTTATTTTCAAATAGAGAAACAGATTATGCTAATTTGTATAAATAATGATAAAGCGCAAGTTAGAATGACGTATGCCAAAAGGAACCAAAAGCCCCTCCATTGAACCAGTCTGAGCCACAGTAGAGCCTTCTTAAAGGGTATCTGTCAGGGAACCAGGGGTGCCGCTCCTTACGAGGCTCGCCAGCGGTGGCTCAGAGCACGGAATTCTCTTCCTCCTGGCATTACTCCTGGCCCCCGGGACCACCGGTGTGCATGCGTGAGATGCGCGACGGACGCGCGCGTGTGGTCACTGTCACTCTGATGAAGGATCCCTGTGCGGACCCAAAACGTTAGCATCGTATGACAGTATGTGGCATTGGGTATTGAATAAACATATCAATACTTTAAAAACCCTTCAAGTGTGTGCCGGTGAATAACTTTTATTCACTATTGGTATACAGGGCGTAACGCGCCCGTGCCACTTATCGCTTTCAGGTGCTAGTCAGACTGGGGGAGGTCCCCAGCACACACCATCTGCCCCGTCAGTCCTGCCATTGGGTCCTGGTTAGGGAAGCTTCCTGGTCGCCTTGGCAACCAGGGGGTGGTCCTGGGTTTCCTTGGGTATTTAATCCAGTCAGAGCATTGGCTTGTTGCTGAGTTTTCTACCTCTATGGTGTGATCGCCCAGCTCCCTGTGTGTGAACCTGTTGCTTCCTGAACCTTGCCTGAACTCCCGATATCGAACCTTCGGCCTGCCTTCTCGCTTCTGAACCTAGTTGCCTGCCTCGACCTGGACTTGGACCTGCCTACGCTTTTGGATTTCTCTCTGTACCTCGTTTTTGGACTTTTTGTCCCTGCCAAGGGGTTCCACCCACGGCCCAGCCGTACACCCCTGACAGTATCTGTGGTCAAAAACTATATTACATTTCCATAAGTTCTATCCCACTCCTAAAAACCAGATCCATCTAGAAGTGCGTAAACTTACTCATTGAAGATTCCCATAGGATGCACTGACACCACTTCACTCAGTGTACTTCTTTGTGTCACCACTCTCACAGAGCCTGTCTTCTGAACTACAGCTCAACAGCTAAACAATGTAACATCATAATTAATTGCTGGAAGCAATGCATGATGGGATATGTAGCCTTGAGAAACCAAAATTGCATCACATCAAGAGCTTTTTTCAAGTTAGCTTTGATTGCATTATCAAAAACAACTCTAGTATGTATTCTTTTGTTTCCAGCCACTGCACAGGAGTGGACCTGAAGGAGAACTTTCACTTAACCCATGCTTGTAAGAGTTGATCGTAATTATCTAACGCATCTGAAATTAACAAAAATTCAGACCAGAATCCGGAAAAATTAAATAACCAAAAAGTTTGAAATTAAATTAACTGAAACAAATTTTTTGCTGGCTTACATATCTAGCTCAGAGGAAGTCCATCCTATGAGCATCTTCACTAAATAAGTTTACAAGTAAGTTTACAAATTTCCAGATGGATATGACTAGGGATCCACCGATACTGATACTAGTACTTGTACTCGCCCAAATGCTCCGATACCAAAATTTACGGTCAGAGGGAGATCTCCCTGTAACCAGCAGTGCCGAGCGAGCATGGAGCCGGCTTCCATTCCAATCAGGAAGCCAGGCTGCCTAGGAACAAGTGAAGCCAGCTTCCTAGCCAATTAGGATGCCGGGAGGCAGGTCATGATGTGCTACCCAGCTTCCTGATAGGAAGCCAGGTTCACTTGCTGGTAGGCAGCCTGGCTTCCTAACCAATATGGAAGCTGGGCGGCAGTTCATGACCCACGTAGCCACACTGACTATCACGTACCTGGTTGGAGACCGGTAGGATGAGGAGGCTTCCCTTGCACATCGAGTCCCACAGACTTTGGAGGTGGAGACAGAGTCTGAGTGAACAGCAAGTAGCATGGGTGCCAGAGGTGCGTTCACACCCTGCAGGTAAATTCCAGAGTTAGGATCAGGTCAGACAAGCCAAGGGTCACACCGGCCAAGCAGCAAAGTACAGAGCAGGAGACAGTGGAAAATCCAGTGAACAGGCAAAGGTCAGGAGGTAGGTGGCAATCAGAGTAGTCAAGAGCAATCCAGGTCCATACACAGGAACAGGAAACCGACATCAGACACAGAAACTAGCTGAAGACTATCCAGCACCTGGGAATCAGGCAGACTTGTTTAAATAGGCTGGTCTATTAGAGATCACTGCATCATTTCCTAAGAGCCAGAGGTCACCACATCACTTCCTGTGCGCCAGAAGTCAGCGCGTCTTTATGCGTATGTCCCGTTGCGCACGCATGCGCACCAGTGCATGTTTACCTGCACAGGACCCTGCGCATGCGTAGTGACAGGAGTTACCTTACACTGCCTAGCAACAAGTGAAACCGGCTTCCTAGCCAATCAGGAAGCCAGGAGTTGGGTCATGATTTGCCGCCCGGCTTCCTGATTGGCTAGAAAGCCGGTTTCACTTGTTGCTAGGCAGCCTGGCTTCCTGACCAATTAGGAAGCCAGGCGGCACCTCATGATTCGCCTTGCGGCTTCCTTATTGGTCAGGAAGCCAGGCAGCCTTGGCAAGTGAAGCCGGTGTTCTTTCGCTAGAACACCAACTTCACAGGCAATCAGGAAGCCAGGTGACGGGTCACGATCCGCCACCCGACTTTCTGATAATCGGGGCACACGGCACCGGTACTCGGTATCGGAGAGTGCTGAAGAAATATCAGTACTCGTACTTGATACCGAAAAAACAGTATCGGTGATTCCCTAGATATGACTATAGAAACCCTTTGAAATTCAGATCTGAAATAGCAATGGCCTACTGTTGAACTTTATGCTGCCCGGATCCATGTCTTTGCCCTCTGCTTCTAATTCTGAATGTACGAATCCTTTCACGCGTCAATGAAAAAGATACGTACAACAAATGTTGGAAGCCGTGAAGCAGCTTTTTATTTTTCTCTGATTATAGTTACAATCTTTCTGCTAATTTTATTTGCGGTCTCCTAAAAGTACAATGCATGGAATGTTTTCAGGACGGCTGTACCAATCACACACAGAGTGAGGTTTTCCTAAAATTTGTGGGAACAAGATAAAAAAAATTACATGCAGGTGCAGAGAATGCATTCAAATACCCTAACTATTAACAAAAATGTATTTGTGTGTCACTCGGCTGTAGATCCTCCAATCATCTCTGAATTGGTGCTGACACTAGGGTTGCCACCTGTCCAGGATTCACCCGGACAGTCCGGGTTTTGAATGCTGTGTTCGGGTTTCATGGCAGCAGAAACTCGTACACAAGATGTCAGGCAGACAGGGGCAACCAAAATTAAGATAGGGGCTACTGGCCCCCCACTGAAAATAGTCTCAGCTGTAATATTTACTTACGAATGGGTTGAACTATTTACATATGAATAAGCCGCAACTCATCCTCCCTAGCTGACACTCTCCTTCCTTCTGGAGGCGGGCTACTTTTGTTCCCCATGGTCCCTGTGTGTGTCGTAAAGTAGTCACCGCTCCAAGCTCCCTCCTGTGATGGACTACAATCTCAATACAACTTAGTAAACTAAACAATAGGGATGAACTGATTCCTTATTTTTCCAGACTGATATTACTGATATTTTTCCTCAAGTACTTACCGATACCTTTTTTTATTGCCATCTGACAGTTTTTCTCAAGTGTGCTGTGAGGGGCCTATGGTGGGCTGCGCGGGGTCTCAGGAGGTCTGTGCAGAGTCTATGGTGGGCTGTGCGGGGTCTCAGGAGATCTGTGCAGGGTCTATGGAGGGCTGCACAGAGTCTCAGGAGGTCCTTGCAGGGTCTATGGTGAGCTGTGCGGGGTCTCAGGAAGTCTGTGCAGGGTCTATGGTAGGCTGCACGGGGTCTCAGGAGGTCTGTGCAGGGTCTATGGTGGGCTGCACGGGGTCTCAGGAGGTCTCTGCAGGGTCTATGGTGGGCAGTGCGGGGTCTCAGGAGGTCTGTGCAGGGTCTATGGTGGGCAGCACGGGGTCTCAGAAGCTCTGTGCAGGGTCTATGGTGGGTTACGCGAGGTCTCAGGAGGTCTGTGCAGGGTCTATGGTGGGCTGGACGGGGGTTTGGTTGAGCAGCTTAGGAGAAAGAGGGACGGGGGCAGAGGAAGCCGGGTCCCCTAAGTGCTGGTTGGGCGGCAGAGAAGTCCCTGTTCTATCAAAGTTTGTGACTACCTTAGAATGTGTGACCTGTCACGTGGTGACACATTTTAACATAATCTCGCCCAGTTTTTTGGCAGTGGAATGTGTGACCACCCATAAGGTCAAGCACTGGTGGAGTCTAGGGTGGGCTCTGCGGGGTCTATGGTTTATTGCTGGGACTTGTAGTCCCGCATAGCTGGTGGTATTCTGCATTGATGTATGATGATTATACAGCTCCAACTATATATAGCTATATACAGCTATATAGCTCCAACTATGTAGGACTACAAGTCCCAGCAATGCATTATATTTTTAAGTAGGGATACACCACTGCCGATACTGGGAATTTTCAAGAGTTCTTATACCCGTGAAAATGCCCCGATACTAAACGCAGATACCGGTGTTCTGTAGTTGAATTTGCCGACCTCAGCATGTACGCTTGTGCACAGACCAATATTATCGAGGAAATGCATTTATTGACAAAGTATTTAGTTTAAATCGTTAATTGTGACCGTTAATAATAATATTCCATCCGTCATATACTGCCGTGGACGGTATATTATTACCGGTCACAATTAACCATTACAAACAAATTCTCGACAGAACACCGGCACTAAAATTTTGAACAAGCGGCTACCCGAGGTCCGGCGCTTGCTGTGGACCTTGGCAGCCTTCCTGTTAACCATGCGGTGCCATGGCGGTTGGGGGGGGCCCTTCATGGTTTCTTGCACCGGGGCCCTGAAGGTTCTAGTTACGCCTCTGGATCTCATAGAGCACTTGCACAAGGTTTTTCATAAACCAAAAAAGTCTTTATTCTTTTTCTTCAGACAACTCACAGGTGAAAAACACAACTTCGGGCTTAAAGGAGAACTATGAGGTGAGTGCTTTTCACTCACCTCATAGTTCTAGCCGACCTGTGACAATGAAACTGTCACAGGTTTGCTCCTGTCACGGCTCTCTGCCAAGACAGGGGAGGGGCTGGATTCCCCCCTCCCCGCACCAATCCTCCAGCGCTGACTGGCGGTACGGACGGGGAAGGGGGCGGGTACAGCTGCCTCTGCCTCTAGATAGGCAGAGCCAGCTGTCAGTCACGCAGCTGGGCGGATCCCGGTACAATTGTCGGGATCCGCTTCAGCTGCGGCGTCTCAGTATACCGTGAGCTACAGCTCGCGGTATACTGAGCCTAGGGTGACGGGAGGACGCTGGTTTGTGTCCTCCCGTTACCCTAAGGAGAACTATGGGGAAAAGACTTAACCCCATAGTTCTCCTTTAACTTCAGCATATAACACAAAGTATATTATCTCACAGACTCAAGGTTGTCCTGTTCACTCAGTGTCCCAGTCCCAGGACTTTAAGGTTTGCCTCAACAAAACGCTTCAGGGTACTTTATACCCTTTAACTGCTTCCAGCAGCTTTCCACACTAATCCTCCAGCCTCTCTGGCTGTTCTGTATGTGGCTCCACCACACCACCTGGCTTGGCCCTCGTGTGCCTCCAGCACACACCACACCACCACTCCTCTCAGCTCTGGCCTAGCTTCTTAAAGGGGTTCTAAACCCTCTGTTTTTTTTTTGGCCTATATCTACTGTTACCAAGCAGTAGATATAGGCAAAAAGTTTAAAGAAAAACAAAAATGCTTTAACAGCGGTTTAAACTTACCTCGTTATCGCTGCGCGCTCCCGCGCCAAGAATCAGGAACTGCTCGTGCGGCCGCAAAGGATCTTGGGGCGGGCACATGCACAGTTCGGATTCTCGAGCAGAGACGCAAGGTATGTCTATGGACGCGTGCAGACACCGCTGGATCGGGGAGCCTCCCAGACAGGTCGTTGGCAAAACCTGGCTCCAGGACTGGAGATTTCATCCCACTCAGAGCTCTAAGAAATCTCCATAGCACCAGATCCCAACTACTATTAGGAAAACCAGGAAGAATCTGAAAAGCCAGGTTCTTCCTTAAGAAATGTTTTACACTCTGAACCCTCTCAGCCCCTCTGGCTGAGAGTCCTGGGTGCCACAGTTGCCAAACTACACCATGGGAATGCCCTGCACTGCCACAATATGTACTGTTGTTTTACAGTTTTTGCTCTCTTGCTTTTTCTGTCGGTGAAAGATACGGAAAATAATGAGGCTGATGAGGGGCTGTTATAGGGTTGCCACCTGTCCCGGCTTCACCTGGACAGTCCGGGTTTTGATTCCTGTATGTGCTGTGTCTGGATTTCAGCTAGCCTGATACACGGGAAAGAGCACATACAGTACTCAAAGCCCGGACTGTCCAGGTGAAGCCGGGACAGTTGGCAACCCTAGGCTGTTATACAGTAGGTCCAGGAGAGTTGAAAGGTGCTTCCCTAAGTTCACATGGGTGGCATGAGCAGACAGATCAGCTGCTTTTAATAACGCTCTGCTAAGCAACACTTAGAGGGTTATTCACTAAGGAGCCGAAGGATCTAGCCATAGCATCGGCTGATCCTTCAGCTTACTTCGGCCACCGAAGCCCTTTGGTTTGACAATACCTTGGAGGTAGTGAGCAGAATAGCCGAGCCAAAAGCTGCTATGAGAATAGGGGTGAACAACAGGCAGTGAACTCCAGGAGGTTCGTCTTAGCCGATTCAGATGTTGGATTGGCTGATTTGAATGGCTTCTTCACTTCGGCTCAGACGAACATGCAGAGCATTTTCGGCTGACGGAAGTCAGCCGATGTTTGGCTGATTTTAGCCAAAGTGAAAAGCCTTACGGGGCCGAAGTGAATAGCCGAACAGCGTTCGACTCAGTTCACTTTGGCACAGTTATTCAAATACTCAGCTGCTTTTTGCATCTTAGTGAATAACCCCCTTAGTTAGTGGACAGCTGACAATGTAGGACAATGTAAAAACCTGTCCATGTTTGTTTCGTTTCTTGTTGCAGTGTGTTAAAATTTACCCTGCATGTCATGGTTTGGCCGGCTTTGTTGCTTCTCAACCGCCACCATTCATGTCAATGGAAGCACGCCTCAAAAGTACCATAAACGTGCCTATAACTTTTATGACATGATTGAGATGCAATCAGAAAGCATTTATAGTGCACTTGAATCCATGATACTATCCCAAAAGAGACAGTTTGGTCTATAACAGGGGAGGGCTTGCCTCATGCGACTTCTAGTTCCACAACAGCTGGACGGCCAGAGTTGCCCACTCCTGGTCTATAAGAAAAAAAATATAGCAAAAACACCACTGGAATCACCAAAAACGACCAGATTACACACCACAAACTAACAACACCTCACATCAGGTCACTTCCTTTACACTACTGCCCCTTTAAATTTGTTACATAAAAATAAATCAAGAGGGCATTTGGTGAGCGTTCTTTGAAGCATCTGAAATGCATTCTAATTGAGTTGAAAAAGCATATTAACACTATATTCATGTTAAAGAGTATCTATGGTCAAAAACTAAGAATAATCTGTATCCCTACATTGAATTTCAATAAGTTCTATCCCACTCCAGATAACCAGATCCAACTAGAAGTTTGTAAACTTAATTATTGAAGATGCCCATAGGATGGACTCCCTCCATGTACTGACACAATTTCTCTCGTCCTCTGAACTACATCTCAATGTCTGAACAATGTAACATTATCATTGATCACTGGAAACAATGCATGATGGAATATGGCATCACTAGGGGGCAGCAGGGGGTGACACCAAAATGATTGACAGTCATTTTGGTGTCACTACCATCTGAAAAGTCAGGCACTCAGTCACAGACCGAAAGCCTGACAGTTGCATGAGAGAGGAGAGGACCTGGCAGCATACCTTATCCCTCTCTGAGTGAACGTCCCCTCCTCTGTCTGCTGACGTCCATCACCAAGATGGCCGTCAGCCAGTAACAACGTGTGATATCATCATGCGCGTGTGCAATGGCTTCACAGCTAGGTGTCACCCGGTGGCCGCTCCGGTGACACCATGTCTCGGGACGCCCCTGTGTAGACTTGAGAAATGGAGATTGCATCACATCAAGCAGCAGGGAAAGAGATGCAAAGCACACTGGGAATCCAGGAAGTTGGGGAAAGTGATGGCCAGACCGAAGGCATAAATTAGATTTTTTTCTAGTAAGCTTTAAATGAATTATCAAAAACAACTCTAGTATGTATTCCTATGACAATGCGATTTTATACCAGGAGAGGATGTGCTGGGACTTTACAACTCATTTAATCAGCATTCATATACTTTCATATTGTGAGGTCCACCTCTCAGGAGCCACTTAAAGGTCACTTTTTATTGAAATTCAAGAGAAATGAAAACTTTCATCCCTACTAACAATATTTCTTGCCCCTATAGCTATCAGTAAGTTACTATCAGTATTAGACTTCTTGTAAGAGTCAAGCGCACTTTGATGTGTGGCTGGCCATGATTTAATGTATGAGTGTGCTATGTGAAGAATGCAGGAAACTCCAATAGAGGAGGTGGTAAGATATTATACTGAGACATAGACGTAGATGGAAGAATGTACTGCGTAACAATGGCTGTCATTCAGGCTTCGGGTTAGGCCACTGCAAACTGCAGACTACTACTCTCCAGGTAATGTTTTTAGCTCTTTCAGCAGAACTGATAATTATGAGTAATTCTAGGCATCTGGCAAAAAGAACGGAGGATGGGAAAATATCAATACCAAAAAAAGACTTACTAGAAATACTAGATGAATGGAACTTCCCAATGGCCAGACTCAGGACTGCTGAATAAAGCAAAGAGCAGTATGCAAACTGCAATGGGCTATAGCAACCAATCAGGACTCATTCTGGGTCTTCCCCAATATACTATCTGCAATATATACACGTTGACCTTCTTTCCCACTTCATTCAGGTCTTCTACTCTTTCTTTCATCTTAAGCCCGACTGCTTATTTTATTGTAAGCAAAAGTGTACTCATTGTGTGCAAGAAATGTATAAGGAATGTCTTTCAATGCTATAAGGGCAAATGCACATGGCTGTATGAAAATAGAGCAACTAGCATGCAGGATCTTGATGGTGGGCACTGAAAGCAAGATTCTGCTCAAAAAGTGCCATATACACTGTAGGCATGTAACGTTTGTTCAAAGAGCAAAGGGGCTGTATTGGTTGCAAGGAGCTGCCTGCATCCTTGAAACAAAGTCAATGGCTATAGTCCTTTGTTGCTAGGGCGCTAGGTGGCTCGAGACGCCTGCATTCTAGCAAAAAAAGGCCTCATCCTAGTAAAGAAGGACGCTAAGCAGCAAGGGGAAACACCTGCATCCCAGTAACAGAGGACTCTAGGTAGCTCAGGCCACCTTAAAGTGACATTAAAGTCAAAAATATTTTTCCCTCCCCCAATGTTAATGAAAGCACTTACCTTAAATGATGTCTCTTAATCTGATCTTCTTCTTCTTTCCTTTCCTTTTCATCTGTCCCTCCAGCGCTGCTTTGCGGCCGCCTGAGCAATTTCACATTTTCGGACGGGAGCGTGCGGGGAAGACACGGGTAAGTATTAACCCTTTTCAAAGAGTTTATTTATTTTTTTTACACTTTTTGCATATATAGGCCTCATTCACACACAACACAAGCAAAATTGTATATTGCGTATATACGCGTCTATGCGTATACGCGCGTGTATACGAGCGTATATGCGTGCACTATATGCAATCCCAGAATGCATCACTCGTAATGGAATTTTTAATGTGCTGTACGCATGTACGCGCGTATATGCGCATAAATACGCAGACATACGCTGCCCGGACGCATCTCTGTTCCATTCTGATTTTGCGCATGTATACGCTACGCAAATATACGGCTCTATACGCGGCTGTGTGTATGGAGCCATTTATTTGCATGGGTTGCATATGGTACAATACGTGCGGCAGTGTGAATGAGGCCATACACTGCTTGCTAGCAGTAGATATATGCAAAAAAAAACTGGAGGGTTTAATAACACTTTAATTGTAGCAACTAAGGACGAAAGAATGATTAAAGGTGTTAGGCACTCACAATTGTTGGGATAGGGCTCTGTGGTGTTGGTCTCCAATTGCCCTATCCCACCAATTGTGAGTGCCTAACACCTTTAATCATTCTTTTGCCCATCCATCTGCACCAACGCACACTCCATCACACGAGCTTGTGGCACTCCCCCTTTTGTTGTTCTTGTTTGGGATGGGACAGCAGCCTTCTCTCGCATGATACAGTGCTGTTCACCTTACCCCTCTGTCTGTCTGAGGAGCAAAAACTATTATCTCATGGCTCAAATGTACAACCCTGTCATGGTGTAGCCATGGCTGCACCATGACAAACCCCAATTCCAAAAAAGTTGGGACGCTGTGTAAAATCTAAATAAAAATAGAATGCAATGATTTGCAAATCTCATAAACCCAATTTTTTATATAAAAAAAGAAAACATATCAAATGTTTAAACTGAGCTGCATATTTCAGCAGGACAATGCTAAACCGCATACTGCATCTATGACAACAGCATGGCTTCGTAGTAGAAGAGTCCGGGTGCTTACTTGGCCCGCCTGCAGTCCAGACCTTTCACTCAGGCCCGGCGCTACCGCAAGGCAAGGCAAGGCAAGCGGCCGCCTGAGGGCGCTGCAGGGTGAGGGCGGATAAAACAGGGCATTTTGACAAGTACTTGTTCTTGTCAAAATCCCCCGATGCTTGCGCTATGTTTTTTTTTTTTTCCACTTACCTTAAGGTGCGGGAGAGCAGCGGCGAGTCAGCGCTGGTCCGGTGGGAGGAGCTCCAGGTGGGGTCCTAATTTAGCTGGCCAGCGACTGCCAGAGGATCCCTACATGCGCGGCACCTCTGCTACAGGGGGTCCCAGTGCTACAGGGGGTCGGGGAGGGGGTGGGCGCAAAAATGCAACTTTGCCTGTGTAGGCAAAAATCCTAGCACCGGCCCTGCTTTCACTAATTGACAATTTTTGGCGCACCTTGAAGCGAAAAATTCTCAGGACCCAGGACTGTTGAGCATTTAGAATCTTACATCAGGCAATAATGGGACAACATTCCTCTCCCAAAACTCTAGCAACTGGTCTCCTCAGTTCCCAGATTTTTACAGAGAGTTGTTAAAAAAAGAGGGGGTGCTACACCGAGGTACACATGGCTCTGTCACAACTTTCTTGACACGTATTGCTGCCATCAATTTCAAAGTTACCTTATTTTTTTCCTCAGTTTAAACATTCAATATATTTTCTATTGTGAATAAAATATGGGTTTATGAGATTTACAATCTCTTTTTATGTAGAATTTACACAGCGTCCCAACCTTTTTGTAATTGGGGTTGTATTTCCAGGTTTAATTTTTTTCCATAGGGAATGGCGTACATTTAAAGCTGGACAGCCCTTTAAACACGCTGCTGGCAGGTTAAACAGGATAATGTCACAGGAATAAATAATATCCTGTCTGATAAAACAGATTTCGTCTCTCAGCACCACCTATTATTTCCTCTTCTGGGATAATAAAGCTCATTTGGGGCTTTGTGTCTGCGGCCGGAGCCGTCACAGAAGACTTTTCCTCCGCATTAAAAATAAAATGAAGCCATTTTTATTGACTGTTTATGCCGCTTGTTTTTTTGTGTTGTGAGTTATGTGAAAGTTACCAGCAATGACAAGCTGTAAACACAGCACAAGGACGCGGCACCATACAATGTGCACGCTCAATAGAGATGTCGCTGCAATCCCCAGTGTCACTGACCTGACTTCCTCTAGGAACAATTCCTCTCCGTCCATACCCGCCCAAACAAACCCTTCCTACACAGCGGGAGGCCGGCCAGAGCCTCCAACCAAACTCCTAGAGGATAAGAACGATTGTCAACCTAGAAATATGTGTGGGAAAGGAGACGGCTGTTCAGGGCTCTTTATGAAAAGCATATGGCTTCATCTAAAAAGAATTATTTCAAGCGGCTTGGGGAATTGACTTTATGTAAGTCAGGTCCACCTTAAAGTGGGGCTCCAGGCAAACAGCTTCATAGGGAGTTGGAATATAAGAAACAATACAAAAGTTAAATCTCACGCTGATAACTGAAACACCTGCTGCGTGCACAAAGAAATGATAACAAACCAAAAAAAATTGTACTCTAGTGCAGCCCTGAGTACAATTTTTTTTTTTTTTACATTTGGAATGTAAACTGCACATTTAAAGGCAAAGTCCATCATTTAGAAAACTATTAAATGCACACTTCTTCATAAAACAATGTGCATTCAGGGCCGTCTCTATAATGAGAAGTGTCACGTGGGGGACTGCAGGTGTACCTGCTGCCCTCTTTCTGGCCAGAGCCTCCCAGGTTGCTAAGAGCTCTGGCTGGTGTCCTGCCAAGCTCCAGGCAACCAGTGAACGTGCCAGCACCAAGGGTATCGTGTACCACCAGCACCCTCCAATAATGTACATCATCAACATCCTCCAATAATGTACATCATCAGCACACCCCCTTCCTCAGTAACATGCACTACCAGCAGCCACCCCTCCCCCCCTGCATGCGCCGGTAACGGGCACCGCCAGCATCCCCCATAATGTGCACCACCAGCACACCCCCAAACCCCTTTCTCAGTAACATGCATCACCAGCAACACCCCCCATGGTAATGTGCACCACGAGCAACACCACCACACACCACCTTCCGCGGTAAAGTGCACCATCAGCAACCCCCCAGTAACGTACACCACCATCCACCCCTGGTCTCAAGTGGTGATAAGTCAAGGGACCCGGCTGTGTGTGTTTATTATTTTTTTGTATTGGAGCAAGTAAACCGTGATCAGTAGATCAGTGGATGAAGGGTGCAATGCCCCTGCTCCTGCAGATTCTCCCTACTGTCTATGTCTGTACCTTGTTACGGACATTCAGCAACATGGACTGGAGGTACAATGAATGGACTACAAGTGCTGTGACGTCAACTGCTGGTGCGATGATGAGTGACAAATGCACAAAAACGCACACAGTCAAAAAATTTGTCAAGCTTGTAGCTCAAACTCCGGCTTAAGCAGCTACGTCATAATGAATGGACTGCTCCTTTCATGTATAATTGCGATTCAGGGCCTGTTTACAGCAGTTGCGTTGGGGGCTACACAGGCCACTTTCTTTTAGCGCATCCCCAATACACAGACAAGGTCATTTGCTTTGTTTTAAATCAGCTCAGCTCAAGCAGGACTTTTTTTTCCTAGTGCAGTCAGTGTAACGTGTTACAACTTTGTAGCTAATAGAACATGATGAAAGGTAGCTGGTAACAATGCGACATTTCAATAAAGTTCTAATAATAAAAAAAGGGAACAGTGCGATGCACCGGGATTGGCGCATCAGCACTGTTACATGTCAGCACACACCAGCAGCCGTGCATTCAGTGCAGCTTGGTAGTGTGAACAGGACCTAAAGGCACCTAAAGGACCCAACAAGACTTAAAGACATATTCCACTTTTTGTAAAAAAACGCATTAATATACCCTTGTTGCCAGGGAAGGGGGCACCCTGAGGCGGTTGGGAGGCAGCCAGGTGGTGAAGGGCGCGGTCTTAGAGCTCTTAGCAACCTGTGACGCTCTGTGCGGCTTTCCGCCCAGCTCACTGATTTCACCGGGTTGCCAGGAGCTGGCTTGCGTCCAGCTGAGCTCCTGGCAACCAGTGAATTAAGTGAGCTCAGCAGGATACCAGACAGAGCAGCTGACAGTGTGGTCCGTTGTCCACCCTACCCCTTCCACCCTGGGCAACAAATCTGCAGAACAACCGCTGCACACCCACCCCAGGACCATTCCCTGAACCCCAACAATTCTCTCCTGGAAGAACAGCACACTGCCTCAGGTGGCTAATACCTTAGAGACAACCTTGCATGGTGCAAATAGAAATAATGATCACTTCTTATTATTATTCAGGATTTATATAGCGCCAACAGGTTGCGCAGTGCTTTGCAAACCTGAGGGAGACAATACAATTAACTAGGACCATCTTTACTACAGGGCAAAAGGCGCAGCTGCCCCAGGCCCCATCAGTTACAGGGGCCCACAGCAGCTGTCCCTTTTCGTCCGGAGCGGCAGACAGGAGCAGCGACACCTGACTGGGCATGTTGACAGCCAGGACCGGCGCTAGCTTAGCTTGAGGAGGGCGGTAATTGGCAGGTGATAGAGAAGAGCAGCCGAGTGGCCGGAACAGCGGACGATGAGGTTGCTGGTAAGTGCTTAAAGATGGCCCTGCAATTAACAATACAATTTCAGTACAGGAGGTAGAAGGGCCCTGCTCATGAGCACTTACAATCTACTTATTAGTATTTTGCACTGGAGACTGCAAAGCGCTGCAATTGCCCAACACCAGGTCTGTCTAGTTGTGGAGCTGAAGGAAGTAATCAATGGACTATAAGTGCATTGAAGTCACCGCAACAGGGTTCCAATGAGAACTCTGAGTTCCTGTGCCGCAGTTGCATGGGTCTGTGAATGGATCTGTGCATGAATGTATATTCAAACTATACAAAAGTCTGCGGGGGAGAAGAAAACTGAGATTCAGGTAAGGGGGCTGGTTTGAAGGCTGGGGGACATGACAAGGGCATTGTATATGGCTCCTGTTGGTCAAATAACCTCCAACAACTAAATTCAATAATAACTCATTAATGAATGACACGACACAGGTCTTGGATTTTTAGTGGCCACAGCAGCCATTTTTATTATTTAGTGCCAAAGGCAAATTTAACCATTGTAACAAATTGTAACAAACTAACTGACCGCGGGAGTTAAGGTCCTTGACGTGATATCCATCACCAAAAATACCCAGTATCTGCCCACACGGCCCCCAGCCGCACAACACCGCCTCGGGGACTTGTAATCTTACATCAGATACTAAGTAACTAGTGATGGACCCGTTAAGACAGGGATGCCATACCAAAGATGGCTCCCCACTGTCACTTAAACCTCAAGCAAATATGTTGCACCTCAAGGACCCTAATACCCTGCCCGGCTGCAGTGACAAGACAACACGATAAAACAGAAAGGAAAAAGGACAAAGTAGAAATAAGAGAAACACAAGGCAACAAATCAAATATGACCAATGGGGCGGGAGGGTGGGAAGCTGCTTCCACGCTGATGACCCCACCGAGACTGACCTTTTCCTTCCCAAGGGGCCACCTATCCTCCTCCTCCTCCTCCTGGGACCCTGACCAATCAGGTAAGTGACACCACCCAAAATCCCTGAAGATAATAATTTAACCCTAGCTAAACCCTGTTGGCCTCTTCAAGACCCTGTCATGTTGGCCCTACACAGACGCCTCCGTCTGCTGTTCCTGGCCTGACTTTCTGCAGAATGGCACCATGTTCTAGGTTACACCCTACATATGGGTGTAACATGAAACATGGTATGAAAGGTGGAATTAGCCTTTAACCCCTACAGTGGTTTCCTTGTTCAATGAGTAAACAAGTGACTCAATAAGGTGCCAATGCTACACCAGGAAATAGCTATCAGCTACCGTGCCTTTATTTAAAGTAGATATACTTGAACAAGTGACACATACAATTGACATCTATTCCTTCTCATAATCTACACAAATGAAAATGGGCAGTTCAGTGGCATAGCGGTTGACGCTTCTTCCTTGCAGCACTGGGGTCCCCAGTTCAAATCCCAGCCAGGACATTATCTGCAAGGAGTTTGCATGTTCTCCCTGTGCTTGTGTGGGTTTCCTCCAGGTACTCCAGTTTCCTCCCACACTCCAAAGACATGGTGGAAGGTTCTTTGGCTCTTGTATGTATGTATGCATGTGAGCTAGGGACGGGGCCGGATTCCCCACAAGGCCACCGAGGCCCAGCCTCTGGGCGGCAGGGTGCAGAGGGGTGGCAGCGGTGTCCTTGTGGGGAAGTTCCGGGCGCCGGGCTGTAAGTTGCGCTTTCTACATTTAGTCCTGCTATGCACACGCAGGACTAAATGTAGAGCGAGGCAGCCGATTGTATCTTACTGGCCCCCAAAGCAGGGAGCAGAGCGACAGGGTTAAAACTAACCCGCTCCGTGTACACAGTGAGAGGGGAGAGCTGCCTTTCCCTCTCACCTGTCACAGGAGAGTGCTGTTCTAGAACTCCTGTATTGGAGGTGACAGGGTCAATAAAGAGAACCTGTCACCTCCAATTGCTATCACACTGGGGCTTGTTAGCTCGTGTGTGATAGCAATAAAGTTAGGTGAAAAAAAATTATTGATAAAAATAACTAAATAAACAAACAAATACAAAAATAATAAGAATTAAATAAAAAAATAAAAAGGTGATTAAAAAGTAAAAAATAATAGGAAACCAATTATTAAAAAATAAGAAAATAATTATAAAAAAAAAACAATAATAAGATAACAAAATATAAAAAAGTAAATGATAAGATAAATAAAAATGTTAAAAATTAAAAATAAAAATAAAAAAGTGATAAAAAAATAAAGAAACAATAAAAATTGCGGAACCTGGCCTTGGGGCAGCAGGGAGAGTAAATCCGGCCCTGGCTAGGGACCTTAGATTGTAAGCTCCTTAAGGGAAGGGACTGATGTGAACTGTAAATTGTCAGTGCTTTATAAATAAGAAAATGCTGATTTTTTGCATGGAAAAAGTAAGACCAAGTAAAGTCAGAACAATCCTTCAACATTTAACACATGACATTAGAATCTGATGTTCCCGTGATTGGAATCTCCTTGGGGAGTATGCAGGAGGAACACATCTTACTTAATCCTCAGACATCTCGGGCTTGGTGTTCGCTTTGCTATTGACGTGTATGGTGTCATCATGCCAGGATCAAAACAGCAAGAAAGAAGGTGGTAGAAGGCTTTGAGACAGCGAGGAATTTAAAAAGATTGCCAAATTCTAAATCAATCATCCCACTATGGGAAAAATGATCCAATAGCAACGTAGATTTCAATGCTAATTTTGTTGAGTTGAATGTTCAATTTTGGCTGACCCACCAAATTCATCTTAAGAGCTGACTGCATGATGTTAGATGAAGCCTCCATGTACCCCATCATTTCAATGTGTGATCAGCAGGTAATTCTTGTAACAGTTGATGTCAAAGTGCATCCATCTATAATTAGAAAGAGATTGCACCAATTTAACCCGCATGAGATGTGTGCCAGGAAAAAGCCTTTGGTCTCTGAAAAAAGAACATTAGAGCGAAGCTTTGGCTACTATCCTATCACCCTTAGTTGCCAAACCAGTAGGCTATAGTCAGAACTCAGAATTTATGAACAAGATCCATGGATTGACGTTAGAGGCAGAAGAGACAGATGTCTTATGATGTCACAATTAATTTAGGTTATATACCAACTGCATAGGCTATAGAACCTATCAGGAAATGAGATAGAACCCTGTACAGCTGAACAGAACTTAACCCAGATCAAGTGTGTTAATTGCTGGACCTCTGTATTGCCACCACCTATTGCACACAAGACACTGGACCATCAAGCAAAGGGGAGAAGCAGAACAAATTGACAAATATAGTCATCCCATAAAAACTCAGAAGTAACTTCAACAAACATCGCTTCCCTGTGTCTTTCAAGCTAGTGAATATACTGAGACAAAAGCTTGAACATCCAAAGCACAAGTGAAGTAACATGGTATATGTATAGCAATGTAGAGAGGAATACAAAGACCTGTCCATTGGGGAGATAAAACAACCTCTCGACAAAAGATGGCCCAACTTACAACGGTAAACGCTGCAGGTTAAGAATCAACAGTTTCGTTCACCAAAAGGAAAAGGGGCGTTCCTTCCATGACAATAAGTTGCCCATTTTGGACAGAGAGGAGAAATGTTTCACAAGAGGTCTGTTAGAGGCCATCTACGTCAAAATGAAACAACCATCCCTAAACAGAGCTAGAGGCCTTCAAGACCATCTGATACCCACATGTAGTGCTATTTTCACATCTGTACCCTGGGGATTTAATTACAAATCACACCTTCAGACACGTAAATGGATGGATTTGCACCTTTTTTAGACTTCCTGACAACATGGTATTAGATTAGGTATTTAGAATAGGGTGTTTCCACTAACTTTCTGTAAAAGGCTTACCTGCAAATCGGTCCCAGCTCAAAGACACGTGTGCACGTGTGCGTGAAATCCCATGCCAACAGTTCCTGGCAAACACATGCGCTCACTGGAGTGTACACTCAAAAATAGCATACGTGTGCACTGGCGCACGCTTTACCTATTTAAAAGGACAGATGACATGATCAAGTTGTTGAGTGTATCTGTAAAAAAAAAAATCAAGGCAACTGGACTTGCTGTATTTTTTTTGAAGACGTTTCACTGGTCGTCCAACCAGCTTAAGCTGGTCCAGTTGCCTTGACTTCTTTTTTACAGATATACCATGATCTGGATGAATGAGAACCTTCACAGACAAGTTGCTGAGTGGCCGCCAGCTTGTCCCAGTGTGCCCTGTGTTCTGTTCCTGCGATCCTGATCTCCTGTGTTTGAACCCATCTTGTGACCAATGACTCCACCTCCTCCTTCTGATTTGGTACCTCAACCCTCTGCTCTCCTAGCTTACGTTTTCTGACCTGGTTCTTGATCCACGATTTGGCAGTTCGAGATTCTGCTTCCTGCGAATGACCCCAGCTTTGAATCTGACTTTGCTCCTGGCTTTTCACCTGGTGCCTCATCCCACCAATATTCTGGGCCACCTCATGCAGCCAGTGTTTCTTCGACTACACACCAGAAATTTGATCCAGTTCCTGAAGATCCCGGTGTCATTCTGGTCCTGCAGACTCGCTTGCCGTTCCAGCACACTCAAGCACCTCTACGAAATCCGGTCAGCTATCATTACCGCCTCCTGTGCCTCTCCATGCCCTTGCATCCTCTGTCACCACCTGCAGAGGTGTGGGACGAGAGGTGCACGGCTAGACCTCTTCTCAGCTGGGTCTAATTCAGGTACATGATACTTTGAAACCCTTATTCCTGTTCTTGGACAGTCAGCATTTGCCTTGACACATTCCATGGTGATTGGATTAATGTGACTTGTGTAGCTATAAGTGCTGGGGTACGCTCCTGACAATCATTAGAATTGTAGACATGTTTGGGGCAAACCGTAGACAGCATTTCTAAAGAAGAACCTCTTACCATCGGCGAAGCATGGTAGGGGAATGTTATGATTTGGGGTTACTTTGCTGCTTCGGGACTCTGTGGAGCTTGCAGTCAACTAAGAATTCTGCATCATACTAAAGTGTGCTAGATGATAATGTAAGGCCATCTGTCTAAAAGTTGAAGTGAAAATGGATCTTTCAAGACAATAGTGATCTAAAACAGCGGTCGCCAACCTTTCGGACCTCAAGGACCACTCAATTCATCATTTTAAATCCCACGGACCACTGATATGAATTTTTTAAAAATATATATAAATTCTCATATTTTTTGTTTCCTCATATACAAATATATTCTCATATGGGTGTGTGTGTGTGTGTGTGTGTATGGGTATATATACACACACCCACACACATATGAGAATATATTTATGTATGAGGAAACAAAAAATATGAGACTATATCTGTATATACATACAGTATATATACACATACAGTACATACATAGGTGCGGGTGTGCCTGCAGGAGTGGCAGTGCTGGTGGAGGGAGGGAGCGGTGCCGCCCGCCCCAGTAATAATATTAATTGTTTCCCCCTATCGAATCTGCCACTGGCCCTGGCAGTGGCGCCCGGTGCAGATGCCCCCAAACACTGCCTCCCCTTCCCCCACACTGTGCCAATATTACCTGGCTTCTCCCCACTTCGTCTGTGTCCCGCAGCCTGCTCAGTCCGGGTACTGACGAGATGCCCCGCCTCCTGCATAGCCCGCAGTGTACTGACAGTCGCTGCTTGAGTCATTGAGAGGCAGCCCCGGAGCCTCCGTGCCGCTTCAATGGCGGCCCAGCCTGCACGACATCAGAGGGGCCCAGGGGGGAAATTGCGGACCACCCAAACGTTCTCACGGACCACCGGTTGGCGACCGCTGACCTAAAGCACACTATCAAATCCACCAAGGAATGGCTCAAAAAGAAGAAATGAAGCCTTGATTTTAATCCCACTGAAATGTTGTGGAG
>NW_017307397.1:357935-367995 GCF_000935625.1 Nanorana parkeri | reverse complement strand
GGGGGGATATGAAATGCCTGCAAGGAAACATGAAGGAATTTTGCATGGAGAAATGGTCATAAATATATAAATTTCACCAAATCAATGTCAGGGACTGATAGACAGTTATGCAAAATGTCTTCAAGAAGTAATTTCTGCTAAAGGGGCAGAACCGACTTCTGGGGCCCGCACTGTACTTACTTTTAACGCAGTACACAATTATATACATTGATGTTTTGTTGAATAAATTGAATAAATGATTGAAATGGCAAATTCTTCTTGCGTTTATTCTAGTAGATCACCTTTATCTGTAGGCACTGTAAAAATAAAAAAAGAAACATTTCTATGGGGTGTACTTACTTTTTCACATGACTGTATATTTCAATTAACATTTTTTTTTTTTGTTAACAACAGTGTTTCTTTAAATAGAAGATACAAATTGCTTATGCAACACGACAAGTCTTCAGTATGCATGTGAAATATGTATCTTCCAGCACTGTTATTCCCACTGGAGGTGTGGTCTTCCAGGGGATATTAAGAATTGTGCAGACCCTTCACAAACCTTCCTGTCTTTATCAAAGCAGGCAGCAAAACTGGAGCTAGGATTAGGAGAGGAGACACACGAAAGGTAGGAACCCAACGCATGCAAAATCAAAATAACATCAGCGCTGTGTTTCTTAAGCAGAATTACATTTTAGATATATTTTTGTTGTTTTTGTATCTTTTTTTTTACGTGTCAATTGTTTAGCAGCCCGTATGTGAAAATTTACACGGACTGTGCGTGTATTTATGGAACAGGAAATTTTCAGCAGCGATTCGCCTTCCTGTTATGGGGGTCTTTTTTTGTTTTTTTTGTTTTGTGTTCAGCTGCGGGACAGTCAGACTCAATATCAGTTCGTTATACAGAATACTTCATTCAGACTGGTTTTTTTTTCGCTTGACATTCTTCTGTCTAACAAAGTTTGCAGCAGGAATTCAGCTTATTACCCCCCAAAAAAAGAGTTGTCTTGTGCTGTCTTTTCATTTTAATGATCTATATTTCTCTATTGTTGTGTTACGTAGTTGAGTTGTTTCGTTTATCTTTGTCCTTTTTTTGACTTGTTTCCTTCAGGGCTGGCGCACACCTATATGACACCGTACCGCGCGGCAATCGTGCACGATTCCAGACGGATTTCCGGGCGGTAAGGAGTCATATAGGTGCGCACTGATCGCGCTGTAGGTGCCATTATTTTTCAATGGCACCCCAGTCGCGCCGGGCGGATCGACTGGGGTGCGATACACGACGCGCAGCTGTTGTAGCCGCGATCGTGTTCAGGAGGATGAGCGGAATTGCGGTGGGAAACCGCGCGATCAATCCGGCACGACTGGGGTGCCATTGAAAAATAATGGCACCTACAGCGCGATCAGTGCACATCTATACGACTCCTTAACGCGCCACAATCCACCCGGAATCGTGCACGATTGCCATGAGGTACAGTGTCGGTGTGCACCGGTCCTTATGGTCATTTGTACATTATATATGGGAATTACTTTGAGTTTTTTTGTGTTATTATGCTATATTATTAAAAAGGTTTCAGCAAACTCTTTGTACAAGAAAGATCCAATGATATTAACAGCAATTTTATCAATTTTTTTGTATTGACTTTCAATACACTATGAACACAGATTTGTTGGACTTGCTAAGAAGTGACCTTTATGTAGAGAAAATGTAGCTGCAGATGGACACAATGATTTACTAAAAGGTATGCAGTTTTTCTTCATGCCTGTCCGAAACGCGTGTGTATGTCTGCTGGGAGTAGATAGAAAGATGTCACCAGTACTCCAACCCAGAGATTTACATTAGTGTATCAGTAATGGTCATTATTGAGCCTGATGAAGGGGACCCTGTATGGCCCAGTTGTCTTTATGACTTTTGTCAATAAAATGGATTTACATTAATGTGAATCTCTGGATTGGAGTGCTGGTGACATCTTTCTTTCTACTGTTGTATTGTGAGCGGCGCCATCCGCAGTCATTGCAAGCACCCATTATCATTGGGACAGACCGGTAAGAGTGCAACAAGGTATATGGACTTTATATTGTGTGTCTGCTGGTTCCCGTTATCAATAAAGTTTTTTTTTTCCCCTCATGGGGGGTCACCCCTGGTGTGCTGCTTACTTGATTGCTGCCTGAAGCAGTGAGAGCATTACACCAACTTTTTTGAGTCACGGCACACTTTTAAACTATGCAAAATATCGAGGCACCCCAGTCTAAGGTGTAAATGCATGCACTATTTTTCTAAATGCACCACTACACGGTATTGCGATACCACGCGTTGCTGCATGGCTGCGCGCACTGCGGGCAGGAGGTACGTTTGGGGTGCCATTCAAACAAAGAGAAAGAACATACACAACCAACGCACTCCTGACCGGATAAAAAAACAAAATGTAGGGTGCTAAAATGACCGCGGACGCCTCTGCAAAATAAGTCCAAAAAGACACAAAAAGGTCACCAGCACTCCAGCATGTAGAAAAGTCAATGTTTATTGACTTCAAAGGTGCCACATCATCACAGCGACATTTCAGAACAGCAAAGTCCCTTCCCCAGGCAAAACAGATGCTAATAAACATTGACTTTTCTACATGCTGCTTGTGACCTTTTTTGTATTTTTGTATTAAAATAAAGGGAAAACACAACGCACCACCCACACTGTAGCACGCAGTAGGTATGTTGCATGCTACCGTGAGTTGATTGCACAGGACCGCGTGAATAACGCATCCTGGTGTGAATGGGCCCTAAATGCAATTTAGATTTGACTAACACATTTATGTGATGTACTCCTTGATAAATCATACAGTAAGATTTAAATTAAAAGTCTTCCTGTATGATTTATCAAGAAGTACAGTCAGCTGCCTGTTCTGCTCCCCCCCGCCCCAGCATGTATGCAGGTGTTGCTTGGTTCTAATACCTCATGTTTCCGTCGCCTTCTCCTTGGCACCTGCTGGCTCTGACGTCAGAGTTGGAACTATCTGGGAGGCAAAGGATTATCTGCAGGCCGCCCGCCAAGTACATCATTGGTTGCCAGGGATCGATCCAGCTTCTGCAAGGCACATAAATAATTCCTAGCAACCAATGATGTCACCTATCGCTAAAGGTGCTGTTGGCAGCCAAAGTTTAAGACTGTGGCCACCAACAGCGTCTACAGGGACGGAGGACATCATCAGTTGCGGAGACTCAGTTGGGTGCCTTGCTTTGAAGATGGGAAAGATCACCCCAGTCTAAAAAAAAATGTTTGAGAATGTTTTTGAATCCATTTTGCCGGATAAACTCAGACGGGACACAAGTGTCCCATGGCACCACGGTTGAGAAAGGCTGCATTACACAGACCTTGTACCCATCATTACAGAGTCTGCTGTGGAAGCAATTTGTGGGTGAGCGCTCCCAGTCATTGTCTGCTTCAGTTTTCACTAGACCAGTGTACTTCTGTTCTTTTTAAATGCTTGGTTAGGATAAAGCATAACTCCAGTCATGTTCTCCACCACTTACTTCCCTACATCTCCAGAAGCCCCCTAACCGAGTATGTTTCTTTTTAAAACCCCTATAGCTACCTTTTTCCTGGGTGATGATGCCACCAGGACTTTCTTTTCTTCTAGTGGGGCAGAGGGCATTCTTCCAGGACTGAGCAGCGCTCAGAAGCACTACTCATGTACATGCTCATAGTGGACAGAGTTTGGCTGGAGTCTAGGTTCAAGCCAGATAAAGCTTTGAATTGATGTTGGTACAATGGTATTGGCTTTGTATCAATTAAGAGAAGGTTGAATTAACTCCTGCGCATCAGTTAACTGATATCTTGGAATAACACAAAAGAGCCACAGAATGGCTTAAAGGGTTAGGACGCCATTTCACAAAAAATGAAGTAGTGAACTAACAACATCCTTCCCACCCCATCCCTGGTCTTTGCTGTACAACCTCCTGCCATCCACACCAGCTGGTATATTGTCTGCACACTTAAAAACTTCACTGCACAACCCAGGAGGCTCTGTAGCCTCATAATGCTGACAACGATCTGGTCTGCTGGAGTGGTAATTGGTCAGCACAGCCA
Organism: Nanorana parkeri; assembly: GCF_000935625.1. NCBI lineage: Eukaryota > Metazoa > Chordata > Amphibia > Anura > Dicroglossidae > Nanorana > Nanorana parkeri. The sequence continues at coordinate 363,935 of NW_017307397.1, read as the reverse complement.
CATAACTGCAATGACCAAAGATAATCTATTCAGAGCCATAAGAAAAAAGAGATTCTCATTGGTCAGTGCAGTCAAGTGGCCATGAAGACCAATGACCGCTCTAGCAGACCACTCTAGCAGACCAGTCCATTGCCTTCATTATGATGCTACACGGCTTTGGTAGGTTGTGCAGTAAAGTTTTGAAGTGTAGGGAAAATTACACTGGTTGGCGTGGGTGGTTGCCAATTAAACAGCTTAGTGCAGCAGGGATCACAAAAGAGGGGAGGGTGTTGCGAGTTAGTTCACTTTTTCATTTGTGAAGGTTAATAGAGTATCAACTACTTATGAATTGTTTGAAAGTTCATCCTTCATCAGTCACGGTCTAAACCTTGTTGCAGTTGTCATAAGTGGATAAAAATAGTACTAGTAATTACCTGCTTAAGCCGACCATTTCCTTGTGAGTTGGTATTCCTGTTACTGTACCATCATAGCTGGTCTATGAGTCGGCATGCAATGGCCCTTTATTATAAAGTGAAATTGGATTAATTGATGTATTTTATTTTCCCGTTGATGTACTACAATCCTAATAATATCTGTTTTATAGAAGAAAAAAAATCATAGTTCTCTTTACAGCCCAAAATCAAATGTATCATTAATAGGTCTTCTCTACTGTTAATGTTTTCAAGAAATCCAAACACGACATTGACCCTGCTGCACCTTAACCCAACACAATAACCTTTTTCTCCACCATTCCGCTCTGATTCTAATCACCAGGGTTTATTCTAAGTATAAATAACATCCTTATCCATAGATAAACTCATCCTTAAGTAAACTAAGCTTGTACACATAGTTACATAGTATTTGAGGTTGAATAAAGACATTAGTCCATCAAGTCCAACCTATTAGGATCTCATTCTAGGAGTACCTGTACCCCTGTATATTCCGGTCCCTTAAGAAATCGTCCAAAAGTTTCTTGAACAATTCCACATTATTTGCTGAAATCACCACCTGTGGCAGTGAGTTCCAGACCCTAACTGATCTTACTGTGAAGAACCCCCTTCGCCCCTTGTGCTGGAATTTTTTTTCCACCAATTTTAGGTGGTGGCCTCTAGTTTTTGTAATGGAGTTAATTTTAAACAGTTTATCGCTAATGTTGCTACCACCATTGAACATTTTGTACATGGAGATCATATCCCCCCTTAATCTCCTCACCTCCAATGTGAACATGTTTAAATTTAGTAGCCTTGTCTCGTAGCTCTGGTCCTCCATACCCCCAATTAGTTTGGTTGCCCTCCGCTGGACTTTTTTCCAACTCAAGGACATCTTTTCTTAGTACTGGTGACCAGAACTGGACCGCGTACTCCAGATGAGGTCGAACCAATGATCTATAAAGTGGCAAAATTATAGACTTGTCCCTGCAATACATCCCCTTTTTAATACAGGACAAGACCCTGCTAGCTATGTTTACAGCCTAGCCACAATCTTCAGGATACTTTATGTACACCTGTTATCTGAATCTACCATCTTGCTGAGAAATGATTACCACGTCTAGACAAAGAAAAGGCATCAAAAAGCCCACAAATATGTATCAGGGATTAGATTTGCGATGGCTCCGCCATATCTGTCCAAGGGTCAATAAAACAGAATAAATTTTTATGATAGTTTGTAACGTGGATAAAAACACAAAGGCGTAGCAGATGTTACAAGTCAATTCTTCTTTATCTCTGTCCCCTCTGAAACCCTTCGACTCCGGCTTTCCATATTTGCATTAGATTGTATTTGTGATCATAACACCCCTTTCCCTCCCCTGCGATCTCTCGCTTTTCCTGCCTATGTCCTTTCTCACTCTTTCTTGCCATTCCTCCTTCTGTTTTTTACTCTTTTCACCCTCCTCCATGTTTTAATTATTGCATTACATGATGTGTTTTATTCATGCATAAATGCCAGGTCTAATGTGATCCCCTATTTTGCACTTCTGGTGGTCTTTATATTGGAGATTGCTGTCATCTCCCCTATGCATTGTGCCATGTATGTGGTTGCTATATAACGTCTGTTACATTGCATCACTATTGGTTTTGGAAAAATGTTAATAAAGATTTATATGCTAAAAAAAGGCAATTCTCCATAGGGGGATTTTTGGGCTGCCATTGCTAAGCTCCTTCTTGAAATACTGGTTTCTTGTCTGTCTGTGGCTTTCAGTGCTTTCACTCGCTGTAGGAAAGTGCTGTGAAAACAGATCTCCTGATCTGTATATTTGTACAGGTTAGTGATTCAGTATAGAATCCAAAGGACTGCCATGATTAACTTGCCTTCTCCATAGGTGGTCATCAGGGGTGTCCCTAGACTTTTTGCCCCCTGTGGTTGGGATAGAGTGGGGGGAGTACACACTAACAGTGGAGGTAGGTGGTGGTGGTACATGCTACCTGGGGGCGCGGTTATGGTGCACACTTACCGGGGGTCAGCAGAGGTGTGCCTCTGCATGCTCTGGCTGGGTCCCGCCCAGTGATGTCAATGGTTGCCAGGAGCTAGGAGAGACATCGGCCAGAGCATCCCAGCTCAGCTCCTGGCAACCTCGGTTGGCCTCGTGGAAACTCCGGCTCTGCACGCACGTGTGCCTCAACGGCAGCCGTGTAGCTGATCTAGTCATCATCTGCTATACTGATCACTATCATTGAATTTGGTTAGGTCTTTTTTTTGCCCAGATCGTATAATCTGTACACATTCAGGACTACCGTGGCACAGTTCTGCATTAAACCAATTGAATAGATAAAAAGGTTCCGGAACATGTGTGGAGTTGTTCGTATGGATGAAGTTTGTGTTTGTCTGTACTTTTACCTGACATTTAAGAAAACCTGAAGCTGTATACTGGGGTCACAGATGCTGATGAGCACCTAGATTGCTCCCAGCTTATTTGTGACAGCTTTTAAACACTATGAAATATCAACAGTTTGTATTTGTCTGTCGCTCTAAGCTATATGTCTGTGAAGGTTCCCATTCATCCAGGTCATAGTATATCTGTAAAAAATAAATCAAGGCAACGAGTGGTGCAGAACCAGGGCAAGCAGATGAAAGGGAGTTGGACACAGTCCAGGTCAGTAACTTGAAGGCAGGTGTGTTAGAATACACATTACTGTGTTCATAGCAATAACTCCTGCAGTATTCAATTTCAGTCACTAGATGTCAGTGTTTATAAGTTCTGTTATATCTCTGCTGTATTGAATAAGGTAGAACAGGGGTGGCAAACTCAAATTCATCGGGGGCCGCATCAGCAGTATGGTTACCCTCAAAGGGCCGGTTGCATAGGACTTGTACGGCTCTCACGGGGGACCCGAACGTCCCGGATCGCCTCTGTAGTCCGGCCGGTCACAATCAGGCAGCGGCGCTGACCTCTAAACAGGCAGATTAGACGGCCGCTTACAGGGGCCTCCCGGGGTCCTAGCGAGGAGGAAGCAGCCGTCTAACCTACCTGTTTATTGGCCGCCGCTGCCTAATTGTGACTGGCCCGGATCGCATACCAAGGCGATCCGGGTCAGTCGGATCTATTTCAATTGGTGGTCCCTGAATGCAGTGGTGTATTGGGGCTGCCCTAGGCAAGGCAAAACTCGGGCACCCCCACTAAATTTACCCCACCCCTTCCTGTTTAATACTTTTTGGCAACCTTTTTGGGAATGCTCAGCTCCCATACACCATACATCCAGTATGAGACTAGAATTGTGAGTGTAGTTATGTCAGTTTTCCACCCTCATCATACCTTTGCATTGTCAACATACCAGTTACAACAGACTTCCAATTACTTCCTGTCTCATGCCGCTCCGTCCCCGTCTCTTCATCGCAGCCTCGATCTCACTCTGTCTCCGCCCCCTGTCTCATGCAGCTCCGTCCCCGTCTCTTCATCGCAGCCTTGATCTCACTCTGTCTCCGCCCCCTGTCTCATGCAGCTCCGTCCCCATCTCTTCATCGCAGCCTCGATTTCACTCTGTCTCCGCCCCGTCTCATGCAGTTCAGTCCCCCGTATCCTCCCGTCCTCTCATCTCCGCCCCCATCTCCCTCTGTCTCCACCCCCTGCCGCTCCGTCCCCCTTCTCCTCTTGCTCGCTCGCTCGCTCGCCCGCCTGCCGACATTAGACAGCTCGGCTGCCTTAATTTTGTGGTGCCTGAACCTTGGCAAAATGAGGCGGCTGCTGTGCGGGCCACATTACAAGGTCCGGCGGGCCGGATTCGGCCCGCGGGCCTTGTGTTTGCCACCCCTGAGGTAGAAAATAAAGCTGTGGCTTCCTTCCTGTTTTAGACAAGCCATGTGCAGCCTGCATATCTGACTGTCTGCTTGTGTTTCTCTGTGAGGCTGTCCAAGAAGTTCCAACAAGGTGAAGTACAAAGTCAGAAGGCAAGGTGAAGTCAGGGGCAGGCCAGAGCTGTACCAAATCAGAAGCCAGAAGATGTGTCAGTGGGTAAGGTGAGGTAGCAAACAACAGGGTCAGGAGTCAAGCCGGGCTAAACACAGATTCAGGAACAGTGTCAGGCAATAGCATAAGGAACAGCTGAAGATCTCTTGGTAATGTGAATTTGCAGCAGGCATCCTTAAATAGCCCGCTTGTCACAACTGGCAGGAATGTGCGCTGGCATGCTGGAGTGTGTGCACCCTGATTTGCGGACACACGTGTGCGTCTCCGTTCATTTACATGCGCGATGTTGGCACCATAACACTTTCTTTGCACATTTGTATATGCAATGACTCCTGCAGCAGTACGTGCAGAAGTTGTACTTTGGACCCCAACTGGATTTCCCTGACACCAGACCAACCACCCATTTTAGCTTTCTGTGATAAAGGAAGGGCTAGATAGACTCTGATGGGTAGTGGTGGCTCTTAGCATGCTGTTCTTTGCATACATAAGCCTGCATGTCAACGTGCATAATTTGTTTTTTTGACTTCACTTATTGAGGCCGACACATTGGAGCAGAGTCTTTCACACGCAGACATTACATTCAGGGTTTCTGCACAGCCAAGTCTGTTGTGAGGGATGAGGATGGAGGATCTTCCTCTGCGATCAGGAAATGGAAGCAGCTGACTGGACACCCTGCTGTTCAGGAAGACAGGATATAATGCTACTTAGTCCTGTGTGACCCCATTTCATACTGCATCCATCGAAGGCTTCATCCATCACCATAATACATTCTGCTCATTACTGGTGACCTGCGTGCCTGGACTCTGCTGTAAATCATCTTAGGTTGTTCTCATTAGTTACTGGAACACCTGCTCCATACAAACATGACCTGTCTATGTACACTATGACAATGGAAAATAACAGAATCCATGGAGCAGGTTGTAACTGCTCAGACACTGGCCAGGAACTCATTTTCTCTCTCTTTAGTTCACCTTCATTTGTCCCAATGGCGTCATTTCCGAACTGTAGTCCAGGGATTTTTGGATAGGATTGTAGGTGTCATTAAACATGCATCTGCCGTAGAACCTACTACAAATGTAATAGAACCACAAGTACGTTTATTTTATTAATAGAGCATTCATGACAAATAATATAACATCAACAAACACTCTGGTTCCATTATCAAAAGAATACTTCTACTACTATCTTTTAGCCATCTGTGTCCAACTGGGGAGATTTCCCTTTCACTTCCTGTTCAATAGCCACAACAGGAAGTGAGAGGAAATTGCTCCAAAATATGGAAATCCTTGGTGGTGAGTAGGGTCACCAGAACTAGTGTCCCCATTGGATGAGTTCTCATCTGTTCCTATTCAGGTCACAAATTTCTTTCACTTTCGGTGGTAATGATCACCAGAACAAACAGAGAAGATGACTCTCTCTAACGGGGACACAGACAGCAATAAAAACCTGACAGGAGTTCTAATTCCTCTCCACTCTATCCAATAACGCAAAAAAAAGGTTGGGCATTAGTTGCACTTTAAGGCTCCAGTACTAAATCTACTCCAGTTAGGTTTCAGTACTGGGAGCCCAGTACAGCAGAATTCAGTGTGGGGCCTTTGGTGCTGAAAGCAAGTTAAACT
>NW_017307397.1:352727-357900 GCF_000935625.1 Nanorana parkeri | reverse complement strand
GGGCAGTATCGGGCAGCTCATGGGAAGGACAGGTGCTGCGTGTGATTAGTACGCAGCAACTGTCCTTCTCTATGGGATTACGCGGCCATACGTCCCCCTACGCTCCCCTCAAGCTGTACGTGCCGGCCAATTCCCATGTGAATGGGGCCTAAAAAGCACAGCCAGTAGACATGTGCGATTCGGTTCGTTCCGAAATTCGTTTTGGACGAATTTTCGGAAATTCGTAAAACGAAACTAAACTAAACAAATTTTTTGCTGGTGCACGTCACTAACAGCCAGGTTGGTGACCTCATATTTCTCTGCTGCAGTTAAGGAAAACAGTTTAGTCACTTTCCTGCCCCCAGCCTGTATCTAGACAATGAAGGTGTAGGAGCAGACTAATGATATCATCAAAATATTTGTAGCCTCAAAACAAGAAAACTAATGCAGCCGCCACATCTAAGGACTGGTAATCTGCAAAATATTTAATTTTTGTTCTTGGGTTTATTTAACCTTTAACCCCCTTCTGCAGCATGAGCATGGAATCTTACGATCTTAAGAAGCTAAATCTTTTTTTTAAATGTAAAACTCAAGACTGCCTAGGAGCTAGCACCACAAGGGGCCTATGATTACTTCTATTGACTGAAAAACAATCTCCTTTGTTTTGGCTGGAGTTTCACTTTAATGTATACTAGCAAAAAAGATGGGGGGTTGGAATCGTGAATGTTGTTGCCATGGGCGTCACCACAATATTCACCACCTGAGGCCGCTGGGAGGTGCTGGCGGTGCATGTTACAGGAAGAAGGGGTGGCACAATACCTCTGTACCACAGTACCAGTGTTCCACCTAGCTCACGGACGCCACTGGTTGGCAGGAACCAGGGTGGGACACAAGCCAGTGCGTCCCGCTCAGCTCTTGGCAACCAGTAACGTTAGTGAGATACGCTAGATATCGGCCAGAATGTCATAGGTTGCTGAGAGCTGTTAGCAATCTGGACTCTCTGGCTGGAAGCCCCCACATGACCCAATGAGATGCTGCCTGAGGAAACCGGCTAAGGCTTCCTGATTATAGGGACGGCCCTGGTTGTGGCGGTCAGAGCAAGGGAGATTAGGGTGGTCCCTTCTGTACCATGTGATCACATGCACCTAATGCAAAAAAGTACCTAGGAGCTAATACCACAAGGGGCCTAAAATTACCACTGTTGGCCAGAAAACATGCAGAGGTTTTGGTTGGAGTTTCAACTTCATTAAATGATATGCTCTGTGACTCTCTCTCCCATTTAGGGTTATACATTGTGATATGTTCTGTACATTCTTCAGTTCATAGAATTCTATAGAACCACCACTTCCTCTGCCCCGGGATTCTCAGGCTTTATCATTGAGGATTTACAATATATGTCTGGGATCTGGTCTTTCTCTGATGAACTCTGATCTCGGTTTTGTTTTGGAATCCAAGATATGGAATGAAATGTTTTATGTGCAGTTTATGACTAGGCTGTAAAGAACGATGCTTACACTGTTCATGTGCCAAGGAGAATTTATGCTCTTAAATAGGAAATTAATTATTCAGGGCCAGTGGGCTAGAGTTTTCACAGGGGTCCCCTGAGAGCTATGTTCTTAGAGAGGTGGTAAGCGTTATTGTATTCGGGCTCTATGTGCCATTGTGTCAGTGCTCGAGACCAATAAAGATATAGTTCGGTTTTATTCTGGGAACCCCAAGAACATGTCAACAAATGGCTCATGTACAGAAGCATTTGAATGAGGGCCATGTCTATGACAGTTGCAACCAGGCCTGTGATTTTAGGTGGGAACCAACATCCCACTATTTACGGTAACTGGAAGACCTCTGATTTGAAGAGCTATGATTTATAGTTATTATAGCCCCATCTCTGGGCTTGCTAGTATGGACAGTGGACAAACAGCACAAGGTACAAAGTCTACATCTCAAAATAAGCATCCCATACTAGCAGGAAGGTCCAGAGGTCTATGAAGAGTAATAAGAGGCATGTGCAATAGTGCCACCTGAGACAAATTTCCCACCAAGAACATCCCTGGCTATAGGGTCTATTTATACATCTTCTGGCCATCCATAAACTGGGTGAATGCTGTTTGCACGTCATTCCCACCACCAGATGGAGCAGAGGAACATAGGAAATGGTTGGAATGCCATGTGAGCAGCATTTGCCTAAGCCTATGGCTCGGCACAAGAGTTATAAGTCTGTGGTACGGCTCTCCACCAGTGCGTCCCAAATTTTCAGTAGAATTTTGTTTTCCTATTTTTGTCATCTTGCAGTTCCCAGATCATGAAAATGATCAGCTGTTGCAGTAATCCTATACCTACTGCTGACACCATTTGATGGAAACTCTCATTTCATTTTAGATTTAAGCTGATGACCTTATGAATATGAATGTCACCAACCCAGCATGCCATGCCCAATATCCATGCTGCAGACCTGTCTGCAGTCACCCTGTAGCTGAATGTACCCACGTTTCTCGCATAAGGACTTTAGATAAGGTTTAGTTTCCACCCAATACCCGGGTACCAATCTATTTCTATCTGTACCAGCATTTCTTTAGGACCAAGGCCCAGTACAAGCTGGGCCAGTTATATACCTCTAATGGCACTTCCTCGGGTGCCAGGTAACAGTACAAGCCATACTAAAGAAGGGCAGATCTTGGCTGATATGCCCTGCTAGTTTTACTGTGCTTTGAATTAAGTCTTTCCCCCATAGTTCTCCTTAGGGTAACGGGAGGACACAAACTAGCGTCCTCCCGTCACCCTAGGCTCAGTATACGGCGAGCTACAGCTCGCCGTATACTGAGACGCCGCAGCTGAAGCGGATCCCGACAATTGTGCCGGGATCCGCCCAGCTGCGTAACTGACAGCTGGCTCTGCCTATCTAGTCCCGCCCCCTCCCCTGTCCGTTCCGCCAGCCAGCGCTGGCGGATCGGAGCAGGGAGGGGTGAATCCAACGCCAGTATGTGTTTGCTCACCTCCCGATCTACTGAGCCGACCTGTGACAGTCTCATTGTCACAGGTCGGCTAGAACTATGAGGTGAGTGAAAAGCACTCACCTAATAGTTCTCCTTTAAAGACTTATGCACACAGGCCACTGAGCCCATACAACCTAAATTCTGGCATACTTCCTTCTTGCTAGGGACCCACAGGTGCAGCGTACATCCTTCCATAGAAGTCAATGGTTGTATGCTGATATACCCCGGTACTCTCGCAGAGCCACCTATGCATATGGATGTAAGTCCCTGGGCAGAAGTAAAGGTATATACCCACGTATAGGTGCATACAGCCATTGACTTCTATAGAAGGCTGCTTGCAGCATCGGTGGCACCTTAGCAGAGGGGAAATATGCCAAAATGTATGTTGTACTGGCTCAGCCACCATCAGCCCTAAGTACTGAGCATCTGAAAGTGTAAATGCGCTGGGACGTTGGCTACTTCATAATGAAAAGAACCACAGAAATTATGGCATTTTCCTGGAATTGTGTATGTACAAGTGACACCTGAGGCTCACTGTGCTCAGCTGTCACTTGTCCAAACACAATCCAAGAAAACAGCATCAATTTATTCCATAAATAACTCATCGCTTTCTATGTGACCTAAAAACAAAAAATCAGTGAAAAATTAACCAAATAATTAGAGTTAATGTAGTAACTACTCCATAGAAGTAGGTAAAAGTCTTAGAAAAAAGCATCTGTTTATATTAACGCTGTAATATTTATACTGGATACAATGGAAAAATGAAAAGATATGTGGACAGAGTCGCTTTAAAACGTCACGCTCCCTTATCTCACCCGTCCAGCCCCGGGGACACAATTCTTCGACTGTGCATTCTAGAATGTCAGTCGTTTCACAAGGAGATTTTGCATGTTTCATAAAGACTGTCTGCTGCACATTGTCTGAAGTTCCTTTTTAGACGAATGTTCTATTTTTAGCCCCTAATTTTCTTTTCTATTGTACACAAAACAAACACAAAGGAGCGAACAATAAATTCAAATATCTTATAAATGATTTTGAAATGACAACGACACGTTCAAGCTTGAGATTTTAGTCTTTGGGTTTATAGCTATGTTAACTATTATTAAGCAATTCATCCTCTGCTCCTAGGTGGTCTGTCTGCCAAATCCCTGTGTTGCCAGTATCCTTGTCCTCTGAATCATCTTAATTCTGAGCCTCCAGAACCCAGCTTAGTGGGTTACATGGAGGGGAAGGTTAGGGTTTGGGAAAGGAATAGATAGGGCCATCCTTGTAATTAGCAGACGACATCTTTTTGGGCCATGTGGGGGGATGAGTGGCAGGCAAAGTGGCATGGCCGCGGTGCTGAACAATGTTAGCAGTGTGCCTGCCGCCCCCTTTCCGGCCAGAGTGTCCCAGGTTGCTAAGGGCCATGCACAGCTCCCTGCCCAGCTGTTAACAACATGGGATGCTCTGACCAGCATTCCACCGAGCTCCTGGCAGCTCTAGTGATGTCAGTGAGCGTTCCAGGTTGCTAAGAGCTGGACTGGGAGTTTCTGAGCCCTTACACATCTCCCGGTCTGGCTCTTAGCGGCGTCACTCTCCACCAGCACCTCACCTTCCCACTGATAGGGGGGGTTCTGGTGTGCACCAACAACCCCGCAACCTTAGGTGACAAAAATGCTAGGGATGCCCCTGGGAATAGAGTTCACCATTGGGCTTTAGTTAACTGGCAAAGATTCATTTTCAGGGTTAAGTTAAGTTAGGGATTTGTGAGTTACTATTAAAACTTATGCCAAGGCAAAAATAAAAAAAATTCAGCTGCAAGTACAGGAACATCCTTTTTAGTCTGCAGAAATGCACTCAGTTCCTGTTCAAGTGGGCCCCAGTTTATTTGGGCTCCCAATTTCATGGAATTGCGGCGGTCCCGCCCTTCTCTTTAGCTAGTTTCAATAAAATAGTTAAATGAAGAATATAGATATATATAGCTGTTGATATTAAAAAAAAAATATATATATAACATTTTTAGTTCATAATTTAGGTACAGTTCCCCTTTAAGGCTCACCTGCGAGTCCTTGAGGTGGGAAAACCACTGCTCGAGGGGCTTCTGGAAGGTTCCAGGGGCTACCTATAAAAGGAAGGTCCGTGAGCAGAAAGGTCACTCGGCTGGACTTCAACACAGCAAGCTCCCCCCCCCCCCCCCCCCCCCTCTCTTTTATTTATCG
>NW_017307397.1:350360-352647 GCF_000935625.1 Nanorana parkeri | reverse complement strand
CCCAACCCCCCCCCCCCCCCCTCCCTTATTTTCATATCGCGGAGCTTTTATGTGGTGTAAATGAGGGGGACTTTAAGTTTGGTAGATTAATTTGATATTGCTCGAGTTTTATGACTGAGCAATCGACGTTTTGGTTTTAAAGTTATTAACGGTTTGATTATTTCATCTGAGTTTTTAAACCAATAAAAGTGCCGCGGCCATTTGTTTTCCAAAAGTTGTTGTTTGTCATATTTATTTTAGTTAATAAGGGTACCGCATGCAATTCCATAATTAAGTCCCCTCCTTGATCATGTCTTCTAGGAATGCCCCAAACTCCACAACGTTTGGTGCCCAGTCAAATCTAGTACACACTTCCAGGGCCCCTATGACCCAGCCTTCTTCCTTCTCCATCACAACGCATTCCCGAGGAAGACATACAAAAAGTCAGTGCTCATTGACGTAAAGGAGAACTATGGGGTTAGGGCTTTTCCCCATATTTCTCCTAAGGGTAACAGGAGGACACAAACTAGCGTCCTCCCGTCACCCAAAGCTCAGTATACCGCGAGGTGTATACTGAGACGCTGCAGCCGGAACGGATCCTAACAATTCTGTCTGGATCCACCCAGCTGCGTAAGTGACAGTCACGGCTCTCTGCACGGATAGATCGAGAAGTGAGAGAGCGCCGGTATTTGCTCACTTCCCGATCTACTGAGCCGACCTGTGACAGTTTAATTGTCACAGGTTGGCTCAGATTATGAAAATCACTCGCCTCATAATTCTCCTTTAATCAACACAGCTCAGGCAAGCAAGCCCACTCTGGTTTCAGCCAGATCCTCTGATCATAGCCCAATGGTTGGCCAAGATGTAAGACAATAAACTCATGGAGGACCTCAGTATTAACGGGAAACCTTCCAACAGAAGTGGTTCTATTGGTGCGAATTCACATTCATGGAGGAATAAGCCTTTTACCTAGCAGCATTTGGGACTTGGACACCCTTTTACCAAAAAGACATCACAAGGCTTGGACCTATATCCTCTGACCCCCTCTTATCGCCTAGATCTATCCCCTTCTTCCCCGTTCGTTGATTCCCCCCTTCCCTTTCTCTTATGTTCTAAGCTAAAGTGTTTGCAAAAGAAAGATTTGCACTCTAAAGTTTATAAGAGCTTTATTACGGTTCTGCAATAACAACGTTTATTTTTACATTATTGTATGAGTTACTATCTGCGTTTGTTAGCGCAGAGACTATGCTGTATCTATAGCGCTGTATATATCGTACCGTAATGGATTTTCTTTTTCTGGGAATTCCCTCCAAGATAAAGAATTGATTAAAAAAAAAGAATTGAGGGTCTACATCAGCGGTGGGGAACCTTCAGCCCTCCAGCTGTGGTGAAACTACAAATCCCATGAGGCATTGCAAGATTCTCACAGCCACAGGCATGACTCCCAGAGACAGATGCATCACGGGATTTGTAGTTTCACCACAGCTGGAGGGCTGGAGATTCCCCACCCCTGGTCTACATAGACTATTTGGATAGCACTGAATTCATGACAAATCATTTTTTTTTTTGCCACTTATAGAACAGATACAACAAAATACTTCATTGGGTCTATTTGATGGACACAAAGGGAAGTAAGGGTCCAGATAAGAGAAGTTCACTTTTAGGGCTTGTTAGGTCAAGGTTAGCTTTAAAGGCTTATACTGTATTTCAGGCTTAGGTTATGGGTTCAGAAATATGATTTTTTCTTTTTGGGGGTGGTAGTTGTCATGTTACGAATGACAGCTGAAGAGGTTTAGTATTCGAGTTCTGATAAGTGCAGAGATAGGTGAAGCTGTCAGCTGTCCTGCACAAGGCTCCTGGTGACAAAAAATATAGGACCAAACTTGTTAGCAATTGTGAATAGTTTATTCCCATTGAACTGTAGCTGCATCTCTTTATTTAAAGGATAATGGCACTTTGAAACCAAGAGCAATTAACTGTTTTACCCTCTTATCCTGACCGAACGTAACCCTCCCTCTTCACCGATGCAAACTTACCTAGATCTATCGGCCTTAGTTCCACTGTTTGTTTTCATCATTTTGCTGGATGCGTATGAGCATTGTTTCCCCATAGACTTCTGTAGGTCTGTGTCCCGAAGCCAGAGACACTCATAGACCGTCCTATAAAGGCTGCGCAGGTGCAGCCAGGACAGTGAAGACTTGCACCACTGGATGTAAACAAACACTAGAGGCCGCAGCCGTCAGATCGAGGTATGAATGCATTGTATCTATGGAGGATGCTTTAGGTTAGGTCAGGGGAAGGCGACCAA
>NW_017307397.1:344366-350315 GCF_000935625.1 Nanorana parkeri | reverse complement strand
CTATGATGTAAAATATACCTGTATATGCAGTAAAAGTTGGTGATTTTTTTCCTTACTTGCGTGACACCATGCATGATAAAGAGAAGTAACTATTCTAAAGCACTTGCACTAAAATATATTGAGTCTTCTAACAAACACCTACAGTATATGAAAAATGAAATGAGCAAACGTTCTGACATTAGAGTGGTCACAGTGCCTCCTGGACACCATTAGCAAATCAAAGTCCCACAGTCCACTTAGATTATCCCAGATTTTTAAGGACCAAAACTGCCAGACTTGGCTTGTTCTGGGACTATTGCTTCCTGTCATGTGTTTCTGTGCTGGCAAGCCTTCCTTCCTTTGCTCCAATGTGGCTAGGCAAGGCTGCAGTGAACTCAAAGAAAGGGAAATGCTTGAACCATGGAACACTCTGACCTTCATGTTCCCAAGCTCAAATTCAGAATAGGATATTGGTAACTAAAGGGAAAATAAAGTGTATGTAGATCCTAAAATTAAAAATGTGAAATGGTAGCTTGTACCTCCTTACTGTATGTTTTGTGGGTCTCTGCATATTTTTCTTTTTTTTTGGACCTATTGATCCTCCCAGCATTAGCCGTGGTGGGAACTGTGGATCCAAGGGTGACAGCAATGCCTTGCTGTGAGTCTATGCAGCCTAAGAGTTGCCTTAGATGCACAACACATGCTAGCGTGCCTATGTACAGCGTTTTAGTACTTTCAGCTTGATTGGCATGATTCCAGCCATTCATCAGTGAAGCCACAGGATCAAGAACACCCACAGCTTAGCTGGATGTGAGCTGGTCATGTCATTGTGCATTGACGTGCACTCATGGCACTGCTGTGGGTGCGCAGTCTGGTAATAAAGCACCAAGAGTCTTGAATGACATTGTGAACTAATGACACAAGCAGATGAAATTGTAGTGTAGCCATAACCCCCTAGGAAAACCAATGAGTTCATCCGGCTTTGTCTACTGGAAAACATTCCCCGGCAACAAAGCAAACAATGTTCTGAGCTTAGGGGAACCCAACAAATGCAGAAAACAATACAAATCAGAGCTCAGGCCGGCTACAGCTTAGCTGACCACTAAATTTAGACTAGTGGCACTTCAACTCTGGCAAGTCAGTAAAAAAAAAAAGTAATAAAGAAAAACCTTTAAAAAAAAAAAGTTAACTTCCTGAGGAGCCGGAGACATGACTGTGCCTCACTGCTGCCTCCAGGGAAAGTTGGGTGCTCAAGATCCTGCAAGAATGGCGCTATTTACATATGAATAAGTCGCGACTCGTTCTCCCAAAAAAATGTCTGCGCGTCGCTAGAGTGTTCGGGTTTCGTTTGAAGAAAAGGTGGCAACCCTAGACGGGAGAGTGCCTGCCTATATTGTGGCACAGTAGGTGGTACAGCACAAGGACTTGTAGCCGCCAATATAGGCTAGGGCAAGCTGTGTGGGATCTCTCCTCTACAATCCTGGTGGAGGTATGGTAATGACACAGCAATATTACAGTCCACAACAAGTAGTGAGAGCTTGAGTATGTTAACTCCCCGTGAGTCAGAGGCAATATCAGCAATGATCGAGTGATATACAGTCCACAACAATTAGCAAGAGTTGCATAGGTTAACTCCCTGGGAGTCAGTGTACTTGCGGTTTCTGAAGTGTCAGCGAGTCTTGGCTGCAGGATAAACTCCTGAGTAAAGTGGCTCCCTGGTCCTCTGCCTGCCTGACAGAAGTAGAGGAGGCGGAGAGGTGGCGATACTGGCCGGTAGGGTGACCCCGATCAGCGGGATCACTGGTAATAGAGGTGCAGTGAAGGATGAGGGTCTGTTGTAGCGACTGCGAGCGTCTGTTCAGTGTTCCAAGCACAAACAGAAGGACGCCGAACAGTCGTCGTGCAGGCGGCCCATGTGCGTGGAAGAGGAGCCTCACTTCGTTCAGTACGTGCGCGGCCACGGAGTGCGGCGCTGGAGAGACGGGAGGTGAGCCTCTTACAAGAGGTGGGATTGTACACCCATTGTACCAAACTGGAAGACAGCTTAAAATGTCCTTAAAATGTTCTTTTAAAAGTATAAGGCTGAAGTGTCATCACTGGCATTCAAGCACTACAATGAATGCCACAAAAATATAAAAGCGCAATTAGGGCAGCAAAAATATGTTACAAAGAACATATAGCTATAGAAAGTAAAATAAACCCTAAGAAATTCTTCAAATATGTAAATAGTAAAAAAATAAGGACAGAACACGTAGAACTCACAAGGAGGTAGCGAGCAGAATAGCTGAGCCGAATGCTGTTCTGAGGGATTTGGCTATTCACCCACTGCAGCTCGGCCCCTACGAGAATAGGGGCGAATGGCAGCATGTGAACTGCCGGCTCAGTCGATTCAAACGTGTTTTTCCACTTTGGCTCAGCTGAACATGCCAGCCGGTGTGTTTTCAGCCGTAAAGGGCTGAAGTGAATAACCGAACTGTGTTTGGCTCACTTCACTTCGGTTTGGTTATATTATTCTAGCCCTTGGTCTAGATTCTGTGTTTTAGGGAACATACATGGTTATGTGAGTTGTGATTTACATCATGTACACGTATACGTTGAACTAGATTGACCTGTGTCTTTATTCAACCTCACCTACTATGTCATCGTGTAACTATATACATCATGATTGCACATTTTCCAAAATATCAGCACTAGCTTTTGCAGAAATGAAAGATTGTTTAGAGAAAAACAAGCTAGGGGATTTTTCATCTCAGTACAGGAAATGGTAATTTGTAGAAGCTACGGGTCTGTGTCCTAACTAAACTAAATAAGTCAAATAAAGCTAAAAGGGAAATTGCCAAAGGGAACAAAATTAAAGCAATATAGGAAATCCTTTGTTATATTAGATAAGAAAATGTGAATCATAAAAAATAGGATTTGATAGACCTGGGCTTCCTAAATGGTGATTTATAGTTAATAAAGAAAAGGCTTTATCATTCAAAGCACAGAAAAACAATGTGCTCATGCTCCGTCAGTGAATGCAACCCATAAGTGTGTTTATAGTACACCTTTGTGCTGTTCTACATCCCTTAGAAACACGGAACTTGTGGGCCCTGAAGACCAACAAACATACCCTGTTTCCCCGTAAATAAGACACTGTCTTATATTTTTTTCCCCCCGAAAAAAGACACTAGGTCTTATTTTCGGGGGATGTCTTATTTTTACCTGGCTGCAGCTGTCTGGAACTCTCCGCTCTGATGCCAGGGAGCCACCAGTCAGAAGTTCCCTGACCTCACTTCGACCCGTGCTGTGCCTGCTGGGAAATGTAGTTTTCAGCGGCAGCCGAGGCAGACAGGTATGTGTGTGGGTGTGCGTGCGGGCAGGGTTGAGAGAGCTGCGGCCGGTCTTGACATGTAAATTTCAATTATATGTGCAGCTACCCTGAAAATAAGACCTAGAGCTATCTTCAGGGATTTCTGTAATATAAGATCTACCACCGAACTAGGTCTTATTTTCGGGGTTAGGTCTTATATTACAGAAATCCCTGAAGATAGTGCTAGGTCTTACTTTCGGGGTAGGTCTTACTTTCGGGGAAACACAATATCTAATGCATATTCTTCAATGAGTTTCCCAAGGTAGACAATTTTGCACATGTCCATAAACAAGAATTATTAGTCCTGAAAAGAACTGTAGGTTATCGGCAAGTCATTCAAAATAAAGGAATGAAGTAGAAGTCTACCACTGTGGAACCATCGCTTTCCACATTGATATGTAACACAATACTAAAATGTTTTATCCTACGTTGTGCACTCCAGCGTCCTTTTTTTCAGCAGTAGCCCCCACAAAAAGCTCACCAGCTTTTCTTAGATCTTCTGGCATCTTCCCAGCTCAGGATTCATGATGTTCATGTGACTTCTCTGAATCATGTGTCTCAATAGCTCTTCTCCCAGTATATCTTCTCCTCCTGGTTTTAAGCTGGTCCCTTGAGCCCCTAGTTAAAGAAAGCCTTGACTGACGGAAGCATGGCTTAGTAAGTAGACATTAAAGGAGAACTATGAGATGAGTGATTTCCACTCATCTCATAGTTCTAGCCGACCTGTGATAATGAGACTGTCACAGGTCGGCTTAGTAGATCGGGAGGTGAGCGAACACATACCGGGTTCCCTCACCTCTCGATCCTGTCACGGCTCTCTGCCGTGACAGGGGGAGGGGCTGGATTCCCCTCTCCCCGCTCCGATCTGCCAGCGATGACTGGCAGAACTGACTGGGAGGGGGCGGGTACAGGTGGCTCTGCCTCTAGATAGGCAGAGCCAGCTGTCACTCACGCAGCTGGGCGGATCCCGACGTCCAGGTCGGGATCCGCTCCGGCTGCGGGGTCTCAGTATACCGCGAGCTGTAGCTCGCGGTATACTGAGCTTAGGGTAACGGGAGGACGCAAGTTTGTGTCCTCCCGTTACCCTTAAGAGAACTATGGGGAAAACACTGACCCCATAGTTCTCCTTTAACATAACTCAGAAAAGGTAAAGTAGTTCTGTTGTGTTTGGCTAACATGGCATGGGATAATAGGATGGGGCATGAACTCCAGCAAAGGCTATGCTGATGAATGTACCACTGACCACTGATGAAGATCTTCAGCCTTGAGAAAAGTTGTCTGCCCATCCACTTATTTTGAGGATGTCTATCACAGCTTTATTAATGGTTTGACCTTGCCAGCCTTTAATGTTGCTTTAATGGACTATGCCTTCAAGTGGTATTTTGGGTCAGTCTAATGTCTGTCCAGTACTAATGGTAAGGGCAGGCATTTTTAGACTATTTTAGACTATTTTATGCTGGAAATATAGCTGTGGCCTTGCCCTTTCTGACGTAATCAATCTCTGTATCATGTTTGGGCAAGGTTACATATTACATATGGTTATGATTTTTTTGGCATATGCTTCTGCACTGCAACATAGTAGAGGCAAGACTTACCATAATAGAAGCATTAACAACATAAAAGTCAAACGCTCCAATCCAGATTTCCCTTTCTGCCTTCCTCAGGGGAACTAGAGAGCAAAGCACATCCTACCATTTACTGGTCTTCAGGGCTTTCTGCACTGAACACAGCAGGGGTGGTCAACTTACATTATATAGGAGGCCTCAAGTGCGGCCTCTGATTTCACCAAATGGACGCACATAATATTTCAGTGAACGACAAGCAAAAGGAGATGTTTAGAGACTGCGAACATCCTATGGAAGTTTGTTGGAGAATGGGGACATGCTTCGGGACACAGCCATAGACTGGAGACATGTTGCTAGAGATCACTGCTATTACAGCCCCTTTACAAATCAATAATTTCATATTTGTGCACACAACATCTCCCTAAAATTTGCTGTGCCTCATTTGATACTTCTCTCCACAAGATCAGTTATAGAAAATCATAGTAAAGCACAAAACATAAAAAGAAAAAAAGGATGAAAGAGAAAAGGTATACAAGTGCAAAAGAAATTAACCAAATAGTCGAAATGAAGGCCAAACCTTTTTTTTTTTTTGATGGAGTAAGGGAGGGTTATAACTCCTCTCAGCTTTTATTTGCTATCTGTGTTCCATTGGGGAGATTTCCCTTCACTTCCTGTCCAATAGCCACAGAGGAAATCTCTCAAAGTGGCGGTCAGCAGGGTCACCAGAATTAGTGGAAGATTTGCAATATATTGCGGTTCTGATGGCAGCCCCAAATTTTCTTTCACTTTCAGTCACCAGGACAAATAGCGAGGGTGAATGTACCTAACAGGGACACAGACAGCATTAAAAACATGACAAGGGTTCTAGTTCCTCTGCACTATATCCAAAGCTAAGAGAAGAATTTGGCTTCAGTTGCACTATTACAGTTTTTTCCCTCCACTGCATAGACCGGTGTTTCTCAACCATTTTCCATTCAAAGCACTCTTTAAAGGTATACCAAATCTCAAGGCACCTCAGTCTAAAGTGTCAAAATTACGTGTAAACCCCCAAAC
>NW_017307397.1:336133-339860 GCF_000935625.1 Nanorana parkeri | reverse complement strand
CCCCCCCCCCTCCCAAAATCCATACCAGAACCCTATCCGAAATAAGGGTCTGGTATGGCTTTCAAGGGGGAGCCCCCAAGCAAAAACGCAAAAAAACTTTACATAATGAGTGTTCTTCATATCAGAAGCCCCCCATTCACATCAGGAACCTCCCTTTAAATCAGAACAGCCCTTTCATATCAGAGCCCCTCTTTTTCCATCCAAGTTCCCCCTTCACATCAGAAGTCCACCTGTCACATCAGCATTCTCAGCCCCCCCCCTCACCATGTCCTATCATCACATCAGGAGCCACAGCTGCATGGCAGAGGGTGAGAGATAGAACAGGATTGGACAGAAATGAACTTCTGTCCTTTTCTGTATGGTTCCAACCCTCCCTGAATTAGCGTCATTAATTTACGTGGTGCTGGCGGACGGCCCATCTACTCCATGCATTCTATTCAAAAACTTTTAGAAAAGCCGGAGGAAGTCAGAAGGCACCCCAGGCTGGGATAGAGTGATCACCAAAGCACAGCCTTTGCTACTGGGCCTCTGGAGACCGCACAGTATGTGCCAAAGGGCCACAGGTTGGTCACCAGGGTGTATAGGATACATGAAACGCAATGTGTCTGTAAACTAGCCGTTCCAAACTGCACATCTGAGAGTATATTTGGAAGGTAGGGTCTGTGGACTGCAAATTCAGCATAGTGCAGCATTACCCTGTTCTGTATACTTTTTTCCAGCTCAGTGACTGAAAAAGTAGCAAAGTCAGCAATAGGATAACCGCCATAGACATTACACATTTGCAAAGTGAGTCAGCAATGGCAGCTACTATATTACTACCCTTATGGATTCCCCATAATAAAATAGCAGCTTTGACTGCACGCTATAACAATGGTTCAGTCAACTCGGTTAGTACAGTTGGCAGCATGCCAAGATTATTGTGCAAAGTACAATTTAGGTTTAAGATTGATGTCATATGTTTGATTAAGGTTAAAGTAGCCTTGAATAG
The DNA here is from genome assembly GCF_000935625.1 of Nanorana parkeri. Classification (NCBI taxonomy): domain Eukaryota; kingdom Metazoa; phylum Chordata; class Amphibia; order Anura; family Dicroglossidae; genus Nanorana; species Nanorana parkeri. The sequence goes on along the minus strand of NW_017307397.1, from coordinate 338,872 downwards.
AGTAGTTGATGAGCTCCCCAGTAAAGTCATTATTACTATTCGCAGTTATCACATGTGGCAGTTTTTCATGTGGCAAATAAGTGGAAGCTACACTGGTTGCTACAACTTGTATAGTCTTGGGAGCAATTCACTATCTGTGCTGGCTCTTCAAGACACCAAGACCACTGTATGGCCCTTTACTCTATTATCAAGCGTGCTCCTGAGACCATGCAAGTTTGCTAGTCTCAGGGAACTAGTGTTGGATTTGTCCACCTACACAAGCTCCCAGATGGAAGTCAGTAGAAGGTTAGAAATATCTCGGAAGCGTCTCAAACTGATCTCCAATGCAAATGGAAAGAGCTGTTGTAACCAATGAGGCCCCACATGGGATGGGACATGAGACCCTTTGATACTATCCTCGTTTAGGTCCTCCACAATAGGCCAACAGAAAGTAGGGAGCCCACAGGGACGGGCAGGGACGGATTTACTCCCTCTGCTGCCCCAAGGCCAGGTTCCTCAATGCACCCCCCTAAATGCAGGCTGCATACAAGTGATCTCAGCGACATCGCCGAGCAGTGGCGTAACAACCGGGTGGGCAGGGGGGGCACTTGCCCCGGGCGCAGGACTGAGGGGGGGCGCCGTCACGACCCCCGCTAAACGAAGCCATGGCTCCCTCTCTCTGACACGATCACCCGGCTGTCATCGGGCTGTGATCAGGCAGACGCGGCTCCCCAATCAGGCACTGTAGAGGGTCGCTCGCAGGTGCCTCGGAAGAGCGAGCGGCCGCCCGATGACAGCCGGGTGATCGTGTCAGAGAGAGGGTGCAGTGTGCAGCTTCTGAGAAGCTGCTACGCTAATAGGGTATCTTCTCAGAAGCTGCACACTGCGCGCGTCGGTTTAAGTAGTAACCAGCACACGCTGTATGCAACTTCTAACTGCGTGGGAGACGGGAGGCCGCGCTTGTTGGTGGATCCAGCAATCAGGTGAGTATGTTAGAAAAAAAAAAGTTTTATTTTATGTTCTATTCTTAGTTCTATAATGTCATTGTAGTACTTTCAGGTGGAATACAGCTTCATAAGATATCAGCTAGGGAACTACAAGTCCCAGCATGCCCTCATTGCCCCTGTACAACAACCAGATATTGCCGTTCCCTGGGTGATATGTGTGTGTGTGGGGGGGTGTACAGGGACAATGATGGCATGCTTGGACTTGTAGTTCCTTAGCTGATATATATGTGGGGGGTACAGTTCTAGTGGATGTTTATATAATATGGGGGGGGGGCAAAAAAAATGTTCTGCCCCGGGCGCCGATAACTCTGGTTACGCCACTGTCGCCGAGATCACTTGTACAAAACAAGCGGGGGCTTCCCCGCTGTACATTTAGCTCTGCTTGCCCAAAGCAGGGATAAATGTAGAAAACAACTACACGCCCGGTGCCTGGAACTGCATGTCATGGGCGTCCTGCTGCCCCTCTACTCCCTGCTGCCCCAAGGCCGAGCCTTGGTTGACCTTGTTGGAAATCCAGCCTTGGTGATGGACAGAGGATTGGTGGACAACTGGCTGGCTACAGGTCTGTATTTGTCACCTGTCATCAGCAGCCAGGCTTGTGAGGCATTTTTTGAGGAGACCCACAGTGAGCGTTCCTCCCACCCTACCAAAGACTAGTATGTCTCTGTGCTTGTCATCCAACGTAGATTTTTCTTGGGTGTGATGTGTATAACTCTTCACAGAACTATGGTATATGCTGTTTCTGATTCTAGAACTTCAAAAACAAACATGCAGATGTCAGATGCCAAAGAAGAATTTACTGAAACAAAGACATTCTTTGTTACACTGTTTTTATTTTTCTAAAGAAGCACTTGTTCTTATCATGTTTCTATCTGACCTTCACCTGAAGCCACAGTGCTCGCAGTAATATAGTACAATTATCAGGAAGTAATATGTTATTACCAGATAAACAAACATACAAGGACGAGAAAAAACTGCTTAGCTGCAATGGCCGAGGTAGAAAATTGTAATCGCTGTTCCATAAAAAGGGCCTTTTCAATATATGCAGCAACAATGTAACCACTTGCAGACTTAAATTTTATCCTCCAGGACAGTTATATAACTTTGTTGCCCCTGGTGGTGGAAAAATAGCTGTCAATTGGACAGTGGTAGAATACAATTAATAGAAGTTCTAGAAAATATAATGGTGTTGGGTCATTTGTTGAAGCCTATATGTTTTAGACGTATATTCTATAGCTGTTTCATTTGTATAAAATCTGTGGTTTATGAATAAACACTTAACACAGAGGAAACAGGATCTACCAAACATTATGGCATTTTTAAGGAGAGAGCACAGCAGTAGCTGTTTACATTCAGACTGTCTCTTTTTCATTGAAACTCTGTATGGAGCAGTTTGAACCAGGATACAGGGAGGAGGTGTGAGGAGGGGAAACATCATGCCTCTGACTCATTCAGCTGTGTGTGTAAATTTCAGCTTAAGCTATAGAGCGCTGTACACAGGCTTTTCAACATAGCAGATATGGATAGTCTGGATACCATTTAAACATAGAGCAGCATTAATCAACCTTTTTTTTTAGTTGTGGCGCCCTTTAAAAGTATGCAAAAATCTCAAGGCACCCCAGTCTAAAATGTAAAAAACATAAATGTAAAAAAGCATGTGTAGTTTCCCCCAAAATCTAATACAAATCCTTATCCTAGATAGGGGTCTGGTATTTAAGGAGGGACCTCACACAAAAACAACAACTATTAACAC
>NW_017307397.1:335863-336111 GCF_000935625.1 Nanorana parkeri | reverse complement strand
AAAGAAGGACCCCACACAAAAACAACAACTATTAACACCCCCCCATACATATCAGAAGCCCCCTTTGCCATCAGAACACCCCCTACTTTCCATCAGATTCCCTCCTTCCCATGTCAGAGTGCCCCCTTCACATATAGGTAGCATGGAATGGGGCCGGATGTGGGGCAGGTCTGGGCAGAGGTGGATGCCTGTCCTCTTCTGAATGCTCAGGGAGGTCATCAGATTCCCCCCTTCCTATCATAGTCCCC